>NW_026853100.1:0-89664 GCF_026571515.1 Ruditapes philippinarum | reverse complement strand
TGTAACTAGCGGAATATTTACAGAGCAGGTACGATAAATTATCTTCCTTCACAAAGATTTATCAAACATTTACTTATTTTGTTCTTCATTTTCAACTTTTTTGGGATCCAATGTTTCTTTTTCAAGATTATCTATTTTATAAGTATAAAAAGTCATTGTCACAAAAATATGTCTACCTGTGATGAAATTGAACGGAAACATAGCAAGCAAATAGTCACAATATTATATTGATCTCGATTTATAAACATAATATCAAGTAAACAAAAATCATTAACCCGACTTTCATGTTAACATCAGTTCAAAAACGCTTTTGAAATTGTTTCAATATTTTTATAGATGTGGTGATCTGAAATGGATATATGCGGCCCATGCAAGTTTAGAAATGAGGACAAAAAGGCAATTAAATATTGTTTGACATGTGAGGAATCACAATGCAATACATGTGCTGATATTCACGCAAGTAGTAAAGCTACCAGAAAACACCTTTTATTAGCAATTACCGACCTAAACAAAACATCAAAGACTACTGAAGACTTAGAAAAGTTTCAAAACTGCAATGACCATACCGACAAGAAAATTGAGTTTTTCTGCATAGATCATGAACATTTCTTGTGCAGTACTTGTTTACTGAATATAAGTGAGCTTAAATGTAAATCAATTGTTGATATTGAAACTGGGGGTGAACATCTCCTTACAACTAGATTCAACGAAAGAATATCAAAAGATTTAGACGATGTTACAAATTATTGTAGAGAACAAGAAAACGAAATCCAGCGCATGATTGAAAAAGGTCACCTGAACAAGCAAGAAATTCAAAAATATATAACTGACCTTAAACATAAAGTGATAAATCAGTTTGAAAAGTGTGAGAAGGATATACTAGACAAAGTCGATACAACTGTAGAGAAGCGTAATTCAGAGCTGAAAAGTCAACAAACCGTTCTTAAGGAGGCTCGCACAACGGCCTCAGGAAACAGAGATATGCTGCACAAAATTGTTGGTAATAACTCAAGTGCTGATATATTCCGATGCTCGTTCTCATTAATCGAACAGATGGAGAGGCTCCCGATTAACGAAGTTTCTATGACAACAGAAATTTGCAGTCATTCAGTTGAACTATCTCCTATTATGTACGCATTCACAAAGTCCGTTGACAGCCATCCTCTTATGTATTGCAAAACAACAACAAGCATGAGTACACAACAAATTTTTTTGAAAATTACAGAAGACAAAGGAAGCTTCCTCAAGACAACAAAACAAGTTGCTCTCAAAAGAGATCAAGAACTTTCCGATGATTATATGTGCTCTAGTTCCGACGTAGATGTAGAAGGTTCTAATGCAGATTCGAAAGACGTGCCTGCAAAAGATTTTAAAGTAAAGCCAATGGAAGGTTCAGATAAAACAGCTAAAGAAAACGTGCAATCAGATGGAAGTTTAGATAAGGAAAAAGATTCATGGCTTGTTCATATTTCAGATAACGTTGTAACAACACCTGATGGTAAACAACCGGAGATAACAGATATCGCCACATTAACAGATGGTTGTATTATCTTGTCTGACAGTAAATGGTCAAGACTGTTGCGCTTTACGACAGATCTTACTCATAAAGACACAGCAGAACTGTCGCATCCACCAGGAAAGTTGGCGGTTCTTAACGATCAATTTCTTGTGGTTTGCTTACCAACTGGAAACCGTATTGCATTTGTATCAGTATCCTCTGGATTTAAATGGATGAGAAACGTTAAAACCCTGCATTCTCCAAGAGGGATCCAAACTCTCGATAATAGCCATCTTCTTGTGTCAATGAAAGGTACTTCTTATAGAAAATGGCATCTGCATGTTATTACGACAGATGGTAAGTTGAAGCAGGACATCGGAAAAACAAGGTCTATTCAAGACGCTTTTATGGTTTCGGCTATCAAATCAACACATGCGTCTCCTAGATATTACCTCCAGTGTTGCACAATAACGGGCGCGCTCTATTGTTACTCTGTGGATGGAAAAGAGCTGTTTAAATATAGCGTCAGGTCTCCAAAATACTTATATGTTGAAAAATCAGGCAATATTTATCTACTAGATTCATTTGGCAAGCTTCATATACTAGACTCAGACGGAAAGCGTCTCCAAACCTGTGATGTTCCAAAAGAGGCAAATGGATTAACATGCAGCAATACAAAGAACAAGCTCTTTTTAACTAAACATTCATCACCGGTAATTAATGTTTTTCAGGTAGTGAATAGACAAAGCGTAGTCTAAACATGGGAGTTTGCGTGTGTGCGCGTCCGTGCGCGTGTGCGTTCCATGTTTAAAGGTGTATTTCCGATAACTTTAATTCTGAATGCAATAAAGAGTGTAGAGACATGAATACTACATGTAATACAAAAAAGAATTATTTACTGCTGCACTATGAAAATAAATAAAGCAAATTTATTTGAACATTTTGTTTGTTGAATGTATTCATAGTTTTGTATCTATTTCTTTAAACTTTCAATGAATGGACACATTTCACTTTACACAAACCAGTAAGTGTTTAGGCTCTTTTTTCTTGTTTCAATTAAAAGTACTATAGTATGGTATTTTTAGATTATTACGACAGATTTTCATGATACCAGGATAATATCTACACATGACCGACTCTTACTTCTTGTCTTTCAAATCAAATTGTATGTAAAGATATCGTATTAAATGCGGCATTCTATAGAATCCACTCAAACGTAATGAAAAGAAATGACAAGAGTTTTCAAACAAAGCGTTCAAATACATTTATGATTACAGGGAAGAAAAAGAATTTTGTTCTTGATTTGTTTGGTCAATTTCATACTGAAAGCTGATAAAACATATATAAATACTCCTCCTTAAACCCGTGCTTTGGGATGTGTATGGTAAAAAGACATTAAGCTCATTTTTTTCATTGATGAATATAATCAAAGCACAGAAGGCGCTGAATTTGTTTGGGTCTCAGAATGTCAGAAAGGTGAAGGTTGTGAGATTATAAACCAATTTGTTTTTGTATAGTGCCACCAATGCTTTCCAGCGTTTTAATTGTAGTAAATTGGCTAAAAGATTAATTGCAACACTGTTATTCAATTGAATGTTTATTTGACCTAAACAATTTGAAAAAAAATAATGAGTTGCATTAACTGGGATTTGAACTCCAGACATCTCGCATCCTAAGCGAGCGCGCAAACCCCTCGGCCACGGTGAAGTTATATCTTAACGGCCTGAAGAAAACCATATTATTCTAAATTAGGGTTTGTAACGACGCTAACGGTTGTTCAACACAGATGTAAATAATCATGGAGCTTACTATACTTAAGGACAATGAAAACGCACGGTCGGAATGATTGCGTTTTAACAAGGAAAATATATTTCCTGTTAGTATTTTTTCACAGTTTCATAAAACCGAATGCATTCCGGTCATTTAGATACCAAAGTTATGAAAAATGATTGCATTTTAATGAAGTTATTGCATGACAGTACCCGAAAAATCAAAAGTAACACTTTTGGCTAATTGTGATAAGATCACAACAGAAATCAAATTCATGGTTACTTTATGAAATGAAATTATTTATTTTTTAAACTGTTAATTATTAACTTGTTTTTCACACCTTTCTAGAAATGTTAGACACAAATGAGCAATTAAATTGTTTATGAAAATGAATATTAAACTATGCCAATGGTCAGTTTTAGAAATCGTAAAGCTCACATTGAAATTGCATATACACACTTTTCCTCTATAAAAGGTGCCTTATTTCAAACACTATTGAATACTTTTATCAAATTGTAATCAATGGTTCTACAAAGAATTAACCGCTGGGTAGATTAAGGAGAGATTCAGTCTGGTATATCTTACAATCAAATTTTGTATTATCAAAAGGCCAACCGTTTTGGTGTCCGTCGGTCTACAATTTCTCGGCTTCACCAGCGTTTTCGCACTACACTACAGGCTGAATGGCGTCAGATTTCACAGGCGACTATCCGCACCGTAAGGTCTTTGAGGCGACGATGTACATCTGTTAAGAGACGCTGATGGAGGATATTGTCGTTTCTAAAGACCCCGACGGTGACATTACGAATAGACATTTATGAGTGACATTGTTTTGGATTTTCATTTTTTGCCTTTGTTAAGTTTGCATTACTGTAATGAAAAAGTGTGATTTTGGGATTTTCACCTAAGGTTCTTCGATTTACTGGTGTACATTTGATTTTAAACATTTTGAATTATTTTCAGTTGTTAAGTTTGCGTTTTGCATTAAAGTTATGATATATATCTAATGGAGTCATAAGTGTTTTGTTTTCATGTAACAAAATGCATATAATGCGGGCGTGCGTTTTCATTGTCCTTAAGTATATAAGCATGTATATTTATAAAGAATAAAACAATATTAGAAATCTTCGACCATTCGGGAACTATTTTGCTTGAAAATTAATGCGCCTGTCATTTGACCATCTTTACGCAGTGATCTCTCCTGAATTTTTCGGCGTTAGTGTACATATAAAGGGAAGTAACCGCTTCAAAAAGCGGACTACTTTCGGCATTTGCAATTAACAGCATCAGAGTCTGAAATTTCGCTACCATTATTAGTTTGGTCTGACGACCCAAACAAATAAAAACTGTGTAAATTATATAAAGATTATCCCACTCTTCATTAAAATTGAAAGATAACGATACGTTCCGAACTATATATAAAGACATTTCTGTGTGTGACTTTGTTTATCATATTTGCAAGAAATATAAAATTAAACCATTTCTCATTGTATAGAACAATATTATTTAAGTCAGTCAATGAATTTAGTGTTTAACCTATCTTCTATCTGTTCCACACAATCATTGTCAAACAAAAATCAGTTGTTATTGTTGTTGTTGTTTTTATATTTCTCTCAGCAGATGTTAAATAAGGGATTTTGTCATTCAAACTACATCAAAAAATTGTCGCGCATAGTATCAACTTTATCAGATAAATGTTGAATTATATCTTTTGAATTTCACAAGTGACCATTAGTTTTTTACTTGAGCAAACATAGAATTAAACATAATTTGATATATATCGTAGTATAATTTTTGTCTGATACAAAAACTTAATAATGCTACTTTTATTGTACAATAATCGAAAATTCAAAATTTAAAATTTCAGGTGTAAACCTTATAACACCGCAATTTAATGAACAAATATGCAATGATGGCAATAGTTGATATGTTCATTATAAATTTGGTGGACGGAAAGTTACCATCTCTTTTACAGCTTTTCTTCGGTTAAATTAAACATATGCACCCATACGTGATTTAATTGAAGTGGATTGGTCAATAATGAAAGGTCTCTAATACCAGTTTACTACATGAAGCACAAACTACAGACGTACACTATACAAAGATGTTGATACGTGAAGAATACCTGATCCCACATTACATATCTATATACATGTATACCAGATCATTTTTTTTTTCAAGAACAAAATATTATTATACACCAAATAAATGCTCATAATTAATCACTTAATATACAGTATATAAGAATATATATTAAATGATACATTTAGTATTGTTTTTATTAACATTTGAATATTCTAATCGAAAATGTCTCCATTTCACGAATCCTCTTAAGGTTTTAATATTTGTTTTGTTTTACGTCACATCGACACAGTATATAGAGTATGAGCTAGAAATGGAAAAGGTTACCCCCTCTGGGTATATTATGGGACCCATGTAGTTTTAAAGATAAATGAAGACATTTGCAAGTTGTTGTCTGACTGAAACATTAACCATTAAGACACAAGCCAATGTGAATTATCTGCCCCTGTCACAATTTCTTAATAAACAGTATAATTGAAATAATCATTATTTTTTAACCAAATGAATTGTTATGTGGTCGATTTTTGTTTTAGTTCATAGACAAGGTCTCCTCTAAAATGATTTACTTCATAATTAATTGATGTTATTACTTTTGAAAATGGCCGCCAAATTCAAAATGGCCGCTATAAAAGGCAAAACATCACTTTATTATAAAAACTTTATAAAGTTATAAATATTATCGAAGTTTAATAGACTTTTTGTTGTTCAATTTGGTTTAATTATAATGCTATTAAGGAATATGAATGTTTTACAATATATCTTTTTAGTCACATATAAATTATTACTCAAAATCTTCTTCGAAAATGACATCAATATAAGTTTCCATCTCAATTTCCTCTAGATCACCTCCTTCATTTTAATCCTCTTCTAACACTTCACTAGCATTTTTATAAGCTATGATTTCAATTAATTCAAGTGGTAGTATATTTCCCTCTGTCCAGGTACAATGTATATGTTAGACCTCCGTTGTACCAGTATTCCACCCATATCTATCAGGACTTTGAATAGTTGGGAATTGACAAAAGGCATTTCACCACACAAATACTTGGTAATTTGATTTAAAAATATGCATCTTTAATGTGGAAAGATATGGTGGTATTGAACGTAAGTTAATAACATAGGTAATTGTAAGTATGTCTGCATTTGGTCTACACTTTTGCCTGAAAAAGTCAACGCGCAACTTATTTATGTCACTTTATTTGTCTTTCCTGTATAAAACGCAAACAAACTGTTCTAGAACTTTGAAATCTTCTTCTTGAATATCAACACTATTGCCCATTCTCTTGAAAACTGGTTATAAGTATATATTCAGGATATTTAAAAAAATGTTTACGGCTTTAATTTCCCCCTCATGGTTAAAAAGGGCTCGTGGTATCACATCCGGTGAAACTAAGTAGCCCAATCAATGCTTTGCAAAGATCTTCTCCTAGTCTATCAATGATTTTATTTACTTTCAACAGTCTTCTATTATTAGCCACAACAGTGTCAAATAGTATTAAACTGTTGATAGTCTGTGCTTACGTTAGAAGTAATACCATAACTTTAGTATCAGGAGATCGTACAATTATTGCTTTGTCATCATTTTTAGCCGCATGTTGCATATGTAGCATAATTCTGGTATCGGCATCCTCCTGAGATGTATGTAAATCTGGTATTACTTCTACTTTTCTTCCATCTTTACTTTGGCGGCATACACATGTCTCTTCACAAGCACAAGATTCTCCTTCCGTCCAATTTCCCTGCATATTTATCTTTAGATAATTCCTCTTATATCAATCTTATCAATTGTTTCTTATTTTTATTATTATAACAAAAAAAAAAACTTTCCAGTCTTGCAAACTTTGGTTTTGTTGCATTTTATCAGGTATGTATCACTCATTCCTCTTCATGACCTTTCTGCAGATTTGATAAATTCTGCTTTGTACGTATCTGTCACAAAGTCTGCACGCTCATATTTTGGTAAAATCTCAAAATCTTTTTCAGCGCGTCTTAAAGGGTTGCAGGGAGACAAGAAAGTGCTTGAAGATATATGTATACATGTATTATGTTTTTGTTACATGGCCTCTGTACATTGTATAATCGCCTTCGAGATCATGCATAAGTTTTGCCTTGGCAGTCTTTGTTGGTAAGATTATATGCAAAGAATAATTGTAGCATATTTTATTATGTTTATAGGTATAGGTCAAGATCATTTTCCTTCGTTGCTCTCATAAAACGAAGAACCAGCCAAATATTAACAATAAATCCATTTAAAACTGTGCCGTCTTTCCTAAGTGACCTTTTCGGGCGTCTTCTTTAAACTCTTGATACCTCTTGTAAAGTTCAATGACAGAATCATTAGCTAACACAATGTGTTCACGTCTTTGATACTCAGCTAGCACATTTAACGCTTGGCTGATATCTTTCAATGCACTAGAGTTGTGGATTTGGATAACTGCTGCCACAAATCTTCAAAAAGCAGTCTTTCGAGAGCTTCAACTGTGAACACATTAACACATTCACTCTTCTCTATCAGGATTTCTGAGAAACGACTTCCACGAAGCCGTTTGCCAATCGCCCCTAGGTATGAACGAAAAGCCCCTAAATGTATGATATTATCATTGTACTTAGTTGGATTTTCCATACTAAGGAATATGCCTTTTA
Source organism: Ruditapes philippinarum (assembly GCF_026571515.1). Lineage (NCBI taxonomy): Eukaryota > Metazoa > Mollusca > Bivalvia > Venerida > Veneridae > Ruditapes > Ruditapes philippinarum. The sequence continues at coordinate 81,671 of NW_026853100.1, read as the reverse complement.
GCAGCAGCCAAATCAAAGGTCACAAATGTGTACTGTTAGTGTACAGCTCTTGAAACACTTGTAATTTCTAGAATTTTCTGCACAGTGGCATTTTTGTACTTTGCGCAATTAAAATACATTGGTAGACATGTACTCTTCTGTAGAGGATGTTTGATCTTGCATCTCAGAGGTTAGAGAGATCCAGCCAGCCCAACTTGGAACAATCTGCTTGGTATATACACATGAACCAGAGAAAGTCAGATGAAACAGCAAAACCCGAAACATTTCCTTTGTCGAAAAGTATTGATAAACGGTTCTTATGTCTCAGTAATTAAGAGCATTCAGCCAATTCTTCAGGATTGCATTAAACAGTGCGTGCCTTAGACGCCTGTATATTTGATATATAATTGGATGTTTGTTCTCTTTTAGTGTCATCATCATTATCTTACGGCTGTTCTCTTTCTTGAATGACAATTTTATGTGCAGTATGGGTTATTATTTAGATGGATTAGATGGAAATGGTCCCAGCACAAATATGTTATCAAATTGCTTTTTGCAGAAATTGCATCAGGGAGAAGAATGTCCTGATCAAGAGTACTGTTACACAGTATCCAACTTCAAAATTTGACAGTATGACCGAAATGATTCACCAGTGTCTTATGCTGTTATATGCTGTGTTGCATTTCAATAAAGATTTAATCAATAAAATCACTCTAAAACAATTGATTTTAAGGGAGAAGCATACTATTATGTTGTCTCCCTTTTTTTCTATTTGCGCAATGAAAATAGGGGAAGTAACTTTATAATGTTTTTATAGGGGAGTAACAATGATAATGAAATGTAATACATTAATCTAAATTATTATTCTAATAATAATGAAAAACTACCAACTAAATAAAGATAAAGATAAAGAACAGTTTCCTTTGGTGGAACTCAACGAGCAGCCTTTCTGTCAAATAGTCATTGTGGTATTCGAGTAAGCTATACAATTCAATATAGGCATATGGATATACAGAAACAAAACGGAACGGAGAAGTCAACTACCAACTTTTCAAATTGTTTTTCATATAAGTGAGAGTATATTAAGTTTCTAGAGAGGACAAAAAGTCAATATTCGCATGAAATTCAATTAAAAGTATCTTATCGAACTCTCAGGGCAGCTCAAATCCACCCCAAACAATTATGGTTCATATCTTTATAAAATTGAAATAATATGCAAGAGCAGACTATTTAAAATTCTACCTAGCATAGAGTTAGTTTCACTAAGCATATCATATTTAATTAATGATTACATCAAACTATTTATAAATGGGTATAAACACATGTAATATTGTTATGAATTGTTTATCTGTTCAATAATTGGCGACCACCATTAATTATGTTAGTTTTTATGTTCAAACTTAAAACTTTTTGTATAAATCATAAAACATATATTTACAACTCAAAACAATGTTTAGATCACAAATTTACTCCGTCTTAGAGAAGATATCTGAAGAACTCTTATAAAACTTATATAGAAAAGAAATATGATTCAAGGGGAGATAATCAACTTGTTCTATTGGATTCATGGTAAATGTTTCAGCTAAACAACAAGTGCCAATCGATAGCACATACCCTAAGCTTCAATACTATATAGGTGTACAAAAATACACAAGGTGGGTAAGGGGGGTTATACTAGCCCAGCGTCTAATAGGTCATATCGCGACGTTCCAGCTTAGCTGGTGGAGGAGGACCTCAGGTGCCCTTCCGTGCATTATTTCAGGCACGAACGGGCACCTGAGTAGAACTATCGACGTTCCGTAAGCTAGCTGGATAGCTTCCTCACATGAAAGAATCCAAAGTCCCTGCCGGGATTCGAACCCACAGCGGTGAGGGGCAAGTGGTTTGAAGTCATAGACCTTAACCACTCGGCCACGGACGCCCCCAAGTTTTAAAATAGACCAAAATGAAAGCAAGATGTTCATGACAAAAAAAGTTGCGTTAAATTATTATTTGTGCAAGACATTGAATGCAAAACCTTGTTTTATGTAAATGTTTAGTGCAATAAAGGCAAGGCAAATGGACCATAGTATTCATCAATTTATTTAAGATATTTAAGTTCTTTTTAAAGCAAATTGAAAGATTTCGTTTCTTGATTTCCCATTCTGAAAAGGCATTATGAGAAATTCTATTATAAAACATAACTTAAAAGTTTTCATTTTTATGCTCTATTCATATCATAGAGATTTATTCAATAATCAAACAAAGCATACGTCAAAGTTAACCACAGAATGTTAACATGTCTCCTTGTAATTTAAAGAGCACCAAAACACGAGGCTATCTGATTTGTACGAGGGGGCGTAACCCCCGAGTATAAATCAGATTGCCGAGTGTTTTGGTGTTCTTTCTCTTTTGTATCATAGTCAAACATGACAGCACGTTCCCTGTTGTCATAATACGAAACCCCAGAAAAAATGAACCAATGAACGAGCATTTGAATATGACATTTCTGCCCCTTTCCCTTTCTCTGCCGTTACAATATGTAAACCCCAGCAAAAATGAACCAATCAACTGGCATTATCTGGAGTGCGGGTAACTGATACCTGCACTCCAGTTACCGCACTGTGCATGTATATGTATACGATTTAACTCTGACACTTTTTCAATAGAAAGGTCCCCAAACTATGATACAATTAACATTTGATAACCTCCTATACTCCTTTTCATTCGATGAAATGTTTATATACCTACAACTTCTCATGTTTGCTCTCTCGTCAGAAAACCTTGTTTTGTAATAGATATTTTCTACGACATTACTAAACAAAAGGATTTAAATACAGAATGTTTTTGTCTATACATAATCTTTTATTTCGCTTTAAGAGCCGCAATGTATTGTGCAGTTTAAATATGCATTTGGCGTACTTTGTAAACTAATAATATCGATAAAATTTAGTTTTGAATGGAGCTTTTTTACAAAATCTATAATAGGACATTTAGTACATATTAGTTGACATGTTATCATGAAATGTGATAACGTGTAAAAAGTTTTAAAAGTAGTATCAATTAATACGCTGAAATAATGAAGTGTCTTATTAGCGTTTACGTCAATATTTCGACCAACGTTCATATAATCAATGCGTATTAACATTAATGCGGAGCTAAAATAAAGTCAGTGAGAATTGAGTTGCTATGAATTAATAATAAATTGTTTGTTTAACATTAAAGGTTATGTATAAGTGATGACGTGTTATAAATTATTAAACATCACATGACTGATAAATGTCGAAATTTAATCAATCTTAATGCACAATTACAATTTTATAATATGTTATACAAGTAAAAGTTAATTTGTACCTAGAGGAATATTAACAAAGCAGGTACGATAATTTATCTTCCTAGCGTAAAAATACATTAACATTTTCTTATTTTGTTCTTCATATACAGTTTCATTGAGATTTAATGTTTCTTTTAGAAGTATATCTAAGTATTAAAAGCCTACAAAACATTGTAATTGATATATGTCTATCTGTTATGAAAATGAACGGAGACATAGCAAGAAAATGGACATATTATTATATTGATTTCGATTTATGAACATTGTAACAAGTAAACAAAAAACATTAACCCGGCTTTTATGTTAACATCAGTTTATCAAAAACGCTATTCAAATTATTTCAATCTTTTTAAAGACAATGGGATCTGAAATGGATATATGCGGCCCATGCAAGTTTAGAAATGAGGACAAAGGGGCAATTAAGTACTGTTTGACATGTGAGGAACCACAATGCAGTACATGTGCTGATATTCATGCAAGTAGTAAAGCTACGAGAAAACACCTTTTATTAGCAATTACCGACTTAAACAAAGCATCAAAGACAACTGAAGACTTAAAAAAGTTTCAAAACTGCAATGAACATACCGACAAGAAAATTGAGTTTTTCTGCTTAGACCATGAACATTTCTTGTGTAGTACTTGCTTACTGAACATAAGTGAGTTTAAATGTAAAACAATTGTTGATATTGAAACTGCGGGTGAGCATCTCCTGACTACTAAATTCAACGAAAGAATATCAAAAGATTTAGACGATGTATCAAATAATTGGAGAGAACAAGAAAACGAAATTCAGCGCATGATAGACAACGGTCATCTGAACAAGCAAGAAATTCAAAAATATATAACTGACCTTAAACATAAAGTGATCAGTCAATTTGAAAAGTGTGAGAAGGATATACTAGACAAAATTGATACAACTGTAGAGAAGCGTAATTCAGAGCTGAAAAATCAACAAACCGTTCTAAAGGAGGCACGCACAACGGCATCAGGAAACAGAGATATGCTGCACAAAATTGTTGGTAAAAACTCAAGTGCTGATATATTCCGATGCTCTTTTTCATTAATAGAACAGATGGAGAAGCTTCCGATCAACGACGTTTCTATGACAACCGAAATTTGCAGTCATTCAGTTGAACTATCTCCTATTATGTACGCATTCACAAAGTCCGTTGACAACCATGCTCTTATGTATTGCAAAACAACAACAAGCATGAGTACGCAACAAAAATCTTTGATGGTTACAGAAGACAGAGAAAGCTTCCTCAAGACAACTAAACAAGTTGCTCTCACTAGAGATCAAGAACTTTCCGATGATTATATGTGCTCTAGTTCCGATGCAGATGTAGAAGGTCCTTGTGCAAATTCAAAAGACGTAGCTGAAAAAGATTGTGAAGAAAAGCCAATGGAAGATTCAGATAGAATAGCTAAAGAAAATGTGCCATTAAATGAAGGTGTAGATAAAGAAAAAGATCTGTGGTTTGTTCATATTTCAGAAAATGTTGTAACAACACCTGATGGTAAACAACCGGAGATAACAGGTATTGTCTCATTAACAGACGGTTGCATTGTCTTGTCTGACAGTAAATGGTCAAGATTGTTGCGCTTGAAAATAAACTTAACATATAGAGACACAGCAAAAATGCCTTATCCACCAGGAAACATGACAGTGCTTAACGAACAATTTCTTGTGGTTTGCTTCCCAACTGGAAACCGTGTTGCATTCGTTTCCGTATCCACTGGCCTTAAATGGATGAGAAATTTTATAACTTCTCATACTCCAAGGGGTATTCATGCCATTGACAATAGCCGGCTTCTTCTTTCAATGAAAGATGATTCTGATGATAAATGGTATCTTCATATTGTTTCAACAGCTGGCGCGTTGACACGGGACATTGGGAAAACAAGGTCAATTCAAGATGCCTCTCTGATTTCGTCAATTAAATTAACGGTAGCGTCTCCGCGGTATTATCTTCAATGCTGCACTTTCTCAGATGCGCTCTATTGTTATGATGTCAACGGAAAAGAGTTGTTCAAATATAGAGTTGGGTCCCCGAAATACTTATATGTTGACATGTCGGAAAGGATTTTTGTTCTGGATTCGTTTGGTCAGCTACATATTCTTACAAATAACGGTAAGCTAATTCAAAGAGTAAATGTGCCAAAAGAAACGAATGGATTGACATGCAGCAAGACAACAGACAAACTTCTTGTAATCAAACATTCTGCGACCACAATCAGTGTTTATCAAAAGCAAAGCATTTAGTGTATGATCACACTAAAAAAGCGGCTCTGATTACCATAAAAAGAAAAGAAAACATAGTATTTACATTATCTTGCTCGAAAGTTAAAAATGGATCGATTGGCTGGTTATCATGATTTATACAGAGAATCTTTTCATAACAGTTTACAGATACAATACATTATTATATTATACATGTATGTTTTGTTTTGTTATGTCAGATAATATTTTTTTGTTAGAACTAAGGTTAATTTTCATGAAAGTTTATTGCCGGGTTGAACAGGTGCAAACCCGGGTTATAGTATGGTGAATGTCGGGCTTCAAGCGGGCCTGCAGGCGGACGGGCGGGTGGACGGACGGAGAAAAATTGTCATAACAGTTTTCTTAGCAACTTCTTATCACAGCCTCTAGTATTTGGTACATGGCATTGACACGTTGTCCCATACCATGGGATTTGAATTCCGGTCTGTCGCTCATCCACTCCCTGCATGTTTACCGACTTTAATAAATTTCGACATTAATGGTCAATGTTAGGACCTTTTCGTAACAGTTTTCTCAGCAAAAACTTATGACAGGCTCTTGATATTTGGTATACAGTATTAACATATGGTCCCATACCGTTGGATTCAGTTTCAGGTCTGTTGCTTATCCACTTCCTGTTTACCGACTTAGTCAAATTTTCGACATTAATGGTCAATGGTTAAAAAAATCGTAACATCACAGCCTCATGATATTTCTTATACAAATACAACCCGGCTTTTTCTTTCTTTGGCCCATTTTTTACGATTATTGATAGCTTAGACTGCTAATAAAATCAAAATGCATGAAAGACACAATACAAAATATTTTAAAAAGCTCTTATATATAAAGCTATGCAAGTATAAAATAATTTACATTTATATATTAAAGGTACTCCACTGAGGTTTTTTGACATGATGGGACTGGAAATAATGTTTTGAGATTATTACTCCATTTGATGTAGATCTATACCAATTACTTATGTGCAAAATTTCAGATCATTAGCTCGCTCCGTTTTTCCAGAATAATTAATATAATAGTGAAAAATGACCCAAAATTGAAAAGCGTTTACGCTTTTCGCTCAAATCGGACTGAAAATAGCACAAACATACGATTTTCAATATATTTCCAGTATATTTCTTAATTATATCTTATTTATATTTCTGTTTTAAGTGCTCATGTTTATCTATGTGAAATTTTTTTTTTTTTTTTTTTTTGTTTTTAGGCTTATAAACCTCAGTGGAGTTTCTTTAAAGAAATTTCGTATATATGTGTTTTTCTTGATATGCAATTTGAATGAATCTGACAAATGCATGTGTCTGTCGATTTGTTGTTTATATTTTTTTAATGTGTGTAATATATAGTTGTTGTTTTTATTACATTGTTTAATTCAAGGGCACATTGTATGTGTTTCTGAAAATGTGTTATCTTCATGCAATAATGTGTTTTTATTGTTGTTGTTATTATTAGTAGTATTTAGTATTAGTATTAGAAGTAGTAGTAGTTGTAGAAATAGTAGTAGAAGTAATAGTAGTAGTAGTAGTAGTAGTAGTAGTGGTAGTGGTAGTGGTAGTGGTGGTGGTGGTGGTGGTGGTGGTGGTAGTGGTTAGGTTAGTGGTAGTGGTAGTAATTGGTTGTAGTAGTGGTAGTGGTGGTGGTGGTAGTGGTAGTAATGGTAGTAGTAGTGGTAGTGGTAGTGGTGGTGGTGGTGGTGGTGGTAGTGGTAGTGGCAATAGCAGTTGTTGTTGTTGTAGCAGTTTTACTCAAAAGTTGTAAGGTCATTATTTCAAATATGTATGCAAATGAATGTATCAAATGGTAATAAAGTTATTGCTCGTTCATAGTCTGCTTTTTCGAAAACTTTTCATTTTCCTCAGAAAGCGTTCATGGAAAATCTAAGTATAATTCTTGTACGATATGCCTATGCATTGTTATGAGCATGATATTGATGATAAAACTGCTGTTTTCTGTGATATGATGTCCTAAAAAAAATATTTCTATTTCTCTCTCATTGAACATTATGGTAAGTAATTTATTTAAATATGGTTCAGTGTATCTCAAATCTATAATTACTTTGTTAGCTTTTCATGATTGTTCAAGGTAACAAGCCTTTTTAACTGTCAAACCGAGTTTAAAACTATTCTTCTAAGCTACTCTTGGTTCAGTTTTTAACAATATAAGACTGTTTTGCCTTTTAAAGATAGTTGGTGTGAGCATTCACTGTTATGATTATCCGACTTTAGTAAAATTTGCTAGGCTTAATTTAGGAGATTATAAAATGTCACCATATCTAAAAGTAAGAATCTTTAACCCTTTACCTCATATATACGCAAAACAACGCACTTTTGACCCCCCCCCCTCTTTTAGGCCTCAAATTGTGAAAAATTGTCCTATTTGGACCCCAAACACATGTTTTCGTTTGAGAAATGTTGCTAAAAAATGTGAGCACTTTTTCGGCGCCGCCCCTATCCAAAAGATACAGGGGTTTGAAGGGGGCGGTAGTCCCCTACATCGCCAAGAAAATTTTGGACTTGTTAGAGGCTTAAAATGACCCAAGGTCGATCAACCAACGCAGAAAAGCCTTTGACTCTATCTCAATCCCTTGAAAAGTTACAGCACTTTGAAATAAATTTTGATGGAAAAAATCAAGGCAAAATAGTGATTATAGGCAATTTTGAGATGTCCCCTCGTTGCCATGGTAACAGGAAAATTAAGACTAAGCATGTCGTTACAAAGGCAATGGTCAAGTCAACATTTGTGCCAAGTCTGATAAGTATTGAAGCATTTTTCATAGTTTTATAGCAGTTTGAACTTGTAACAGCAGGCTTTTCAATGAAAACGGCTATTTTTCACAATATGCTCGTGAGGGAAAGGGTATATATATCCTAACAAAATAGAACATGACTGCGAGATTTGTGTTGCATATTTCTTAACAAAATATCGAAATAAAAGATGTTACAGTAGTATTTTAAACTAGTACAAAATTTCATCGAGATAACGAAATATCGAGAAAAGCGATGTCGAGATAACAAAATATCGAGAAAAGCGATGTCGAGATAGTGAAATATCGAGAAAAGCGATTTCAAGATAAAGAAGTATCGAAAGTTTAGCGATGTCGAGAAAACGATAGATGACTGTATAAATTTATATTTAAAGCTTGATACTCAATCCGTACAATCAATTATTTTTGACTTATCATATATGTTATTCATTAATAAAATGATCCGATATGAATTGCAAGTTTATCATTTGGGTTTGGGTGTGGCCATGTAAGGAGATTAGGGATGACAAAAGTAAAAGTTCAAATCAGGAGCTTAATTTAAGTGCATTTCAAAACTGTTAAAACCATCATTATCAAAAGATAGTCGAATTATTAATAATACGTACTATATTGCTTGTAATTTCAATTTTTTGAAAAGGCGTTTTATGTTTATATTTTGTTTGCATTGTGAAAATTTGTCCAAGTATACAGTAAACAATGCCGGGATTTTCAGCAAATTGTCAGTCATAAAGTGTAACATAAATCACGTTATTGAAAATACCATGTCTTATTATCATTATGTTGTTGTTGTTGTTGTTACTTTCAATGAAGCACTTAGCATTGTATTTTTTAAACAATAACCCATGTACTTGAATGAATATCCGGAGTATTATAAAATAATGCTATAAACGAAACTTGTAAAAAAGTCTCATGATCAAAAGCATGTTTTTCTTCCGTGTTTGAATATATATATCAATCCAAGAAGATAATAAAACAAAACTGCAAACATTGTTCGTCCTCTTTTTAAAACAAACTGCTATCAAGAATCGTCGGTGCTGATTATCCGGATTAAAACTGTTATTGTAGTAGGAAAAAATGGCGAAATTTACAATTTTGTTTTCATTTCTGGCGATTGTACTGGCAATTTTTATGCTGTGTGGTAAGTAACTAATGCAATGATCTATGATTATTATTTTAATGAAAACCTGTCAAAACTTTTGAAGACATACAAAGGCATTCGATGATTATTCAGCAATGGTTGAAGTACGAGGCTGATTGGGCTATTAGATTAAACTGTTAACTGATGGTACGTTAATAAAGATATTGCACTGGAACTGTTAAAATTTGAATATTCCTTGCAGCAACATTCGTCATTTCATGTTTTACACTTGGAAGCAAAGATGGTGATTTCAATTATCTATTCTTCATGTTTTTATTTCTCTTCTCATTAATTGAACTTTAACCCCGATCACAAAGCTTATTTCAATAATCCATTAAGAGTTTGAACTTTATAACTTTTCTTACTAACACTAAAACAACAGACTTTCTAGACAAAAAGTACGATATATTTTGTATATATTATGTTCATTCTAAATGCTAGAGGACACTTTAACAGTAACAAGCTCTTCTTCTCGTTCTTTTACTAAACGGCGGACAAAAATTCTGAATTGGCCTCCAACCATAATCCTCGAAAAATAAAATGATAATGTTCAGACCAACGCCAGGGAAGAGTACATTGTAATATGTCGTTAAAGATAAATTATTCTTTTTATACATGGCAGGATTAACATCAGCAAACAACTCTACGTCCACTCCACCGGCCAAGACAACACATCATCATTCGTCTGCTTCGGCTTTGCTCACAGCGGGTAAATAATGAAACAATTTCTGGCGTTTAGGAAATGAATGTGTCATTTTTCATGTACATATGATATGTACAATATAACATGCGTCTGTAAGACTAGGAGCACCTCAACATCTTGTCGCCTGGGCGCTTTTTAATACGTGTAGTAGAATTTCAAAAAGAAAGCTTCATCAGCCTCAACATGGCGTCTTAGCATAGAGTTGATTAGTTTTATATACATGTAGTTCGAAAAACTTATTCTTGTACTGTTTTTTTCATGTGACATTTAATTTTCAGTTTGAGACAACCGTCAGATGTACTGATTTTTTCATCATATTTTTTTTCTAATTTAATACTTCTTTATTAAATGTTTGTTTCACTGGTTTAATTTGAACCATGCTTACAAGTACTTAAAATTTAGAATTATAGTCGGGCTTAAATTTGTATTATAGTTCATTATATTACGTTGATCACATGCATTTTTTCTTTTATTCTTTCAGTTCCATTGCTAATAATTGGAGTGTTTTCGGCTCTGAAACTGAGATTTTGATTCATCATGGCATGGACACCTAGAATAAATTAAGCATTAAAGGAACATTATACCTCAGAAATTAACACATTTTTATTTCTTTAGAAATGGTTGGGATGAATTTTATCCCGTTTGAAAAATAGTTTTATAGAGAATATTATATATGCTTGTTACCTGGAGATATTAGTGCAAAATGTGACATAATTCGTCATGAAAAGTAGTAAAATGTAAACAAATTAATAGTTTGACTTCCAAACAAAATGCTTGCTCACTGTAAATGTACTTATTGCCAAAGAGTAACAGAAGAAAAGAGACCCAGGTAATTGACAAATGAGTAAACGTTTTTGTGAAATAAAATAAGTATTTTCTGGGGCGTAATGGGTTTTTAAAGCAGAGACATATATAGGCTTATGCTTTTTTACATAATGTATATTTCTGCCATATGTATATTTCTAAACTACATGTAGTATACTGATTTACAGTCAACTCCTATGACGATTTTATATTCAAATATCTCTAAATCTATATTCTGATTTTTTTTTTAAAAATCAGTCGCCGAATTTGTGACTTGAAATCTTGATCGTTCCGGGTTTATTCTTTTTTTTTGAAATTTTGTCATCCGTGACAATTATGGTCGTTTATTTAAGAATAATCGATCTTTGTCATCCGTGACATGGATGGTCGTTTACATAAGTATAATTGATCTACATGCATTTAAAGCATACAATCATAAATGATATTACTATATTAGAAAGAGATTGTGCTATGTGTTTAACTATGAAATTTTGGATAAACCACTGGAAGTTATGAAGGATTTCTTTTTTGTTCACAATTCGCTTTTTATTTCCTTTTTACTTTTTAAGTTGATTCTTTTAAAATACCATGTTCATATTTTGAATAAAAAAGAACAAATTTTGTGTTAAATTTATTTTTATTTTATAATTATTATCTAAAATATTGTGTATAATGCATGACATAAAAGATAATGCCAGTACAAATGTAACTAATAAAATAAACACAATACCACAAATGCCTTTTAAGTTGTTTTTTTCTCGTTATCCAGATGTCTTCCTCAATCAGTGAAACACGTGCAAGTTCTACTTAAAGGAGCCCCAAGGTCAATGAGCCTTAAAACAAAACATTTCAAGTTCTTACATAGATCAAGTGAAGCAGTAAAAATGGAAAAAAATAACATTAACAATTTAGCCTCGTTTTCATTTCTGAGTCAAAAAACCTTTGATCAAATGCATATCGTATTCAATACAGTCTCAATCTTTATTTTTCCAATTCATATCAAATCCTTATTATAGTTGAAGTACCACAGTTCTGTCAAAATGTCAGAATTGCCTCGTCTTATATAGATTTGACAGCTGTTTGTTCGCCCAATAGAATTCATTATTGTACTCACCAATGTATAATAACCTCATAACATTGCATTAACATTCCAATATAGACACACTCGGCCAACTGTATGGAGTATACGGTTTACAGTAATCATCCAGTGCCTGATTTACTTTGTTCATTATAGAATGACTTTCATTGACATTAAGTAACCAATATCTGCTACGCATTATTCGTAATTACCCACAAATATAATTAAATAACCAATGTCTGCTACGCATTATTCGTTATTACCCACAAATATAATTAAATAACCAATATCTGCTACGCATTATTCGTAATTGTCCACAAATATAATTAAATAACCAATGTCTGCTACGCATTATTCGTAATTACCCACATATATAATTAAATAACCAATATCTGCTACGCATTATTCGTAATTACCCACAGATATAATTAAATAACCAATATCTGCTACGCATTATTCGTAATTACCCACAGATATAATTAAATAACCAATGTCTGCTACGCATTATTCGTAATTACCCACATATATAACCCAGATATAGCTTTCATTAGGTATTTTATTTCTGAAAAAAAAGGCCGAAGGCCCTTTTGACCATGTAAAACCCAATAGCAAGGCCATTATGAAAACACTTAATTATTGACAATTTTATTAATTAACTAAACATAATCTAAAATGTTAAGTACTTTGTGAAAAAAAAATGTAAAAGTCCGTTGTTTGAGGTATTGCAAATGGGATTTTGGAAAAATGTCTCGGAAACCTACTACCTAATGACGACTTTTTTCAATGAAAAAAAAAAACAAACAAAAAACAGATTCATAATGGCCGAGCTGGAGAGCCAATCAAATTCTCCAATCCCATAGTAGCCGAGTTTTCACATAAAGGCTGTACTTTTTGCATATTAATGCCTTTTTTATATTCATAATGTCATGGTGAACTTCATATAAGCCTTACATTTGCAGTGACAACGTGCCTTATATTGAAAAGTTAATTAATAATGTGTTGTAAATGTAGCATAATGTTAACAAAGTACTATTTTGACTTCCATTCAAAATACCAGTTCACTAAATTTACCATTTGCAAACAGAGCAAAACATGCAAGATAAGATATATTTTATGTATATTACAAAAGAATACTTTTTTGAAACTGTGACAAAATTCCAAAGATTGAAGTTTTGGGAAACAAAAATTATAGCATTGCTAATGCATAATGGGAATTTAAAACTCCGCCTTTACCAGTTGCCATATTAGGCAATGTTACTATATACGATTATAAATTGTAGCGGGAAGTAACTCAAGCCAATGAAAATGTAGGTTATTTACACAGAGTAGGCGAGGTAAGAAAAAAAAGCATTCTTAAACGGCCATCTATGGCTGATTTGGTACGCTTTTGTGTTGTCGCAATGTTGTCTTTTCGCCCTGTCTCTAGCGCGGCACGCCAAACGGCGCGTTGTCGTGCGGCGTGTTGTCGCGATGTCACATTGTCGCTCGGTTCAAATCGATGGTTTGGCTTATAAGCCAAGCCGCAGGGCGACATCGCATCGCACGACAACGCGCCGTTTGGCATGCCGCGCTAGAGACAAGACGACAGCGCGACAATGCGCCGTTTGGCGTTTTGTCGTGTTGTCGCTAGCGCCAACTAGACGCACAAAAAACGTACCAAATCAGCCACCATAGCGGCCATCGAAGTATGATGAGTCAACTTATATTTGAATTCGGGATCTATTATAATAATTATAAATGATTGCGTATGTATGTTCATGTATGTACTGTTCTACTGGTGTAATACAATAATTACAATATAAAGTGTTTGCGGAAATAAACAATCAGACGATGTTCATGTATTTATTAAGTAAACAAAATGACATATTCAAATGACACATACACTACGCTTCAACATTCTTGTTACATGTATATAAATGAAGATTTGCACAAAACTGTAATTTGTATGGATGTTGTAATAATGTACAGGCATAACGATTAGACTGGCATAAGAAAAAAACCCTAAAGAATCTACATAATTAAAATATATAAAAAGATGGTAGACCTAGCTTCATAAATGACGATCCATAACACCATATTGACAAGATAAATGTTAAAAATATATTAATTTATTCATACCTGATGATAAGGAACATATATTTGAAGTTTGTAGTTGATAACCTAAGAAATAAAGAAGAGTAAAATAATACTTTTTATTGAAAATTTTAAGTTCAAGGGGACATAACTTTAAAAAAAATTCATCGAAAGTTATAAACCTTGTCACATAAGAATGGTTGGTGATAAGGAACATATATTTGAAGTTTGAAATTGATAACTTAAGAAAAACAAAAGTTACAGTTCAAAATATTTTACTGCACAAAAACTTGAACAAGCGGACGCATCTACCGGGGTGAATATACTTTGCATAGTCTAGCAAAAAATAATACAAACATGTAAAGGATGCACAAAACATGACACCTTTTTCTGGCAGGATATCAAGTCTCACAAGGAAGAGTATGGAATAATTTACAAGCATATTATTTTTGCATGACAACAAATTTATACTCAACAAAAAAAAGAAACATCTCTTTAATTTTATATTTATGCAAGTATCTTTTCACATGGATGAAAATGGTTTACATGGTTGAAAATGGTCATAACACAATAAATCAAATTACTATTGAATAAAATATCAGATCACCAATTTTTAGTAATAATTCTAACCATATTGGGTTTTTCCATGCAATTTTCCTTAATAAAAACAAAAATGTCAAACTTGCCTTCTTACTAAGAGAAACAAGGGTGTTTCCTTTTCTGCTGAGTATGTACAGAACAAATGAGTGGATAGACCTAGGTATTGAAAACACTGGATTTTGCTGAGTCATAGCAAATGCATTTTATACAGTAAGTTCCATCACTAACAGCTACTGTAAGAGCTTGTTTATCTGAACCGTCATTCCCTTTGTACTTTAGTACCTCATTTGCGCGTTTAACAACTGTAACTCTGACTGGTTTGCTATATGGACCTGTGCCATTATTCTCAAACAATGACTTCAGTGTTGCCATCTGAAATTAAAGTAATGATCAGTCAAGGCCAAAAATCATTCAGTTCTAAATAATATTATCTCATAAGTGAAATGCAATTTCTTTACCAAATTTCACAAATGGTGAACATAAATGAAAATTATATCGGAACTGAAATATATTTTTTTGATACCGGAGTAAAACATCCAGTGTTTGAAGTGTTTTGAAGAGAGAATAGTATTTTTTTTTTTTGCATTGAAGTAATGTACTTTCGACTGATCAACTCCCTTTAATACTTTTTTTAGCCTCTATATATGCATTTTTGTAAGTCTTTGCGTTTCTTTATTTGTGTAAGTCTTTGTGTTTATTTAAGTGAAACGGTGACAGGATAATTTTCTTTAAATGTTGTATGCACCACTTCTTAATGCAAAATCTAGTAGGAAAATGATTTTACTATTGAATTCATATTTATTAAATTCAATATATTAATTATATTAATTATGACAGAACTATCATCTGCTCCAGAGAAAATGCATAAGCATATCTCTGTAAAAACAAGTGAAACCAATGGCAATATGATAATTGATTATTTCAAGATATAAATGATCTGCAACAGTGTTATACTCTTTGTGTCCTCTAACGAACTCTCATAGGACAGGACTTAACTCATTACAGGACTGGGGCAGTACCTCCAGTCTCTTGCAAAAATCATGATCACAAAATAGAAAAATATCATTTTTCGCCAATTATTACATTTTTCCTGTATACCATGGCAAGTTTTGGACCTATTTTGTCCTGGTTAGATAGCTAACAGAGATGTGTTTAAAAAGGTAGTTAAGCGCCCCCAAATTAGTCTCAATATTTCGACTGCAAGACAGACCGTTTTTATAATCTGATATTTCTTAGATGTCTGTCTGGAACTGATCAAAATTTCATTTTTTTCACTGCAACATGAAAATTTTCACACTGGCATGTACATTTGTTGTTATTAACCATACATTGTCCTTAAAAGAATCATAAAATGACAAAAAATAACTTAAATTAACTAAAAAACTTTAAAATGGTACCTGTCGCTGAATGTAAACAGCGATCGTGATAACCAATGAAAACGTTTGTTTTCATTTAAACATAATTATTAGTACACCCGAGGAGGCTGCACGCGGTAAACACATACAAAAGCGCTATATATCGTAAACTTTTTTAAAGGTGTTGTAAATATTTTGAGTTCATTTAAATTTAGAAACCACTTGTGATGAATATATTCTTCAAAATTATATTCTCGTACCCTTGTCGCCGACAAAATCACATAGTTTAAACAGCGAAAACCCGAAAGATCCCTCCGATAAAATTATAACAGTCCTTACATTTTCATTCCACATAAATGATAAGTATTATCAACATAAAAATATCTTTAAATAAACAAATAACAGACAGATTCTATGAATGGTGCCTAATAGAACGACTTGTTTACAAAATAAGTTAACTACGCGCTCTCTTTTTTTTTATCCCGATAGAAACATTTAAATATTTGTAAAAGAAAATTAAAGCATGGTCCAAAGTACCTAGTATTCGTTTACCCGGTTGTGATCTAATTCAAGATATTTTGTAATCATATTGAATAGAAAAAAAAACAAATTAAAAACATATCGCCATCAAAGTGTGCTTTTTCCCCCATTCCTTCCGGTACAACTAGAATTAAAGAAGCCAATAGTTTAATGAAAGAAAGTCATGCAGATCATTTTGTCCACAGCGGTCAAATTTTGTCCAGAGCCGGGAAATAATTATTTCACGCGGAGAAAGACGTACAGAAATGAATGACCCCTTGCTTTGTATTTGAATAGTTTTTAAGTTAAGTCAATTCTAGCGCAACGTATCGTAAGTTGATAGTCCATCTGTGATAAAAGTAATGAAATTCAAATCTTGGATACATTAAATGAAAGAGAAATTTAAAGAATAATTTACTAGTTGTTTTTTTTTTTTTTTGTAAATATTAAAAACACATGTATACAACATGACTTACAGTCGAGGATCGTAGCGTATCGTTTAGGGCATGGCTTTAGTCGTGCTTTAAATTATCAACAGAATTTACGAAAATCTTTATAATTTTAAAGTGATATTTGCCTGTGAAGTGATCGATGTTTATAATATCTTTCTTCCAGTCTAATTTATTTAAATAAATGAAATTGAAAAATTACAAATAAAAAAATCGCCTAAAAAATCGTATTTTACAAAGATAAGGAAAGAAAATGTAAAATTTCTCCGCATAATCTTCGTTTACAACAAAAACTCGGAAAAAACTCCGCTATTTATAACACAGTTCATAGAACTTATACTTTGGTTTTCTTACATATATGCGGAAATGATCAGACGTAAATGATTTAGGGGATATTCCTACGTTATCGCGTGAAAGAGTGGATGAAATTAGCGATCGCGTTACTGAAAAAAATGTATTTCTAAATCACGTTTTCTTGATATAAGGAAACGATCTTCTAATTTTCAAATGTTTATTATTATCTTTAAATAATATTGATAAAAGGAAAAACGTGTATCTTTGCCGGAGATCTTTTATTTGTAGGGTTGTTTTGTCTTGTTGTTGTTGTTGTCTTTTTTCTGAATTACAGAATTGAGTAGCCCCATTCATTATGTTGGTACTTTTTACGAAGTGACGCAGATTTAACAAATACATGTAACTAACGAACTTTCTAAGAAATATGTATACATTCTCGTCAGTTTTAATATAATAATTATATACATATTGCAAAATGACAGTATCAACGCCCAGGACGTGTGTATTAATCTATACTAAACGTTTTAGTTATTGCCTGGATACCCTAGCTAATTTATTCACTATATAAAGGACTAAATAAAACATTTGCAGACGAAACAACCACAAAATCCAGTTAACAACGGAATTCCCGCAGTACATGCTGAAGGCTGGTAGAGATTTAGCAATGTAAAACAAAAAAACGTTGACAGAGTAGGAATTTGTAAGCGTTGTGCATTAAAACATACAACTTTGTGATCAATTTTCTCTTAAATTGATTCTATTTGAATAAGCTTTGCAGGTATGTAATTTTTTTCAAGAAATGTTGAGTTTAAATAAATATTTGAAGCCGTCAAAGTTAGCGACGAGATTCTGGTCGCTGGCACATACACACAGAAGGAAAACTTTCCGCATTGTTTTTAATCGTAAGTGGGTTTTGCGCGAAGGGCGACCATCCTCTATATAAAAAAGGCCCTAAAGCGCACAATTTGTTGGGCTACCCCCAAATATGACAATTAGATCTATTTCGCATGGTTTTTATCGTGCAGTAATTTTCTTGATTATGTGATTTCAGGATTTTTGTAAGATACCTTAACTCTTTAGATATACTTTGAAATAGACTATAAATCACGTGGGATGTTGAGAAGATATGACCCAAAGACAATACGGCCCTAAGACAATACGGTCTGCAAAGTTTTGGACTTCACAATAGGTATCATTGGGGTACTATGACTAATTCTTCTTTTTAAGAGTATGATTCATTCAGATATGTTATACTTCCGATCCTTAAAGATCGTTCAGCACGACATTATTGTTGTGTTTGTGGTATTTTAGTTTCTAATTTTCGGCCATTTTAATGGGTGGTTCCAATATTCCTACTTGAATAATGTTGAATCACCCTTGGGATATGCTGCCTGCTTTTTAACTTTGTCTCTGTGATATACAGGCTTCATAACCCCTGATCCCCTTTCAAAATTATCATCGCTATTTTTGCTATAGTGCGTTTTTTTTTTGTTGTTGTTTTTTTGCCATGACTCATTTACTTTTTGTCATTGTATCATAGCTAATATTTGCTATGGTACATTCGCTCTTCGCCATGGTATATTCGCATTTTCTATGGTACCATTGCGTTTTTATCGCTTTTTGCAGTGGTACATTCAATTTTTGCCATGATATCATTGCCGTTTGTTATGGTACATTCTTCGCATTTTTTGCCATCGTACCATTGCTTTATGCTTTTAAAATTGCCATAATACGTTCTATTCTTTGCCATCGTATAATCGTTTTTTCTTATTGTACATTCGCATTTGGACATAGTACGCTACCATATTGCTTTGAAAATTTTCCATCGTGTATGCACTTTTTCGTCATAGCACATTCGCATTTTGGCCGGCCATGGTGCATTCGCGTGTGTTTGTTTATTTGTTTTTCTTTACTGTTCAAGTAAATAAAACATGTATTTATTTCGCTAAAATATGCAGCGTAAAAAATAGACGTTTGTTTTATATAACGTACGACTATTATGAAATAAGCGTTTTTGTATTTTCTGATCGAAGATCAGTAAAAACAAAGCGGACATTCAATCTCTGACACAGAAGTTTCACGACAAACCTAACAACATGTAGTTCTCAAAACATCTTAAAACTAGCGACGTTAAAGAAAGAAATATTTTTATTTTGTTACAAGTATCCAACAAATTACAACGCATTCAAAGTTTATCAGTAGCGTTGGCTTATAGAATTGTCAATCAATGCACAATCACAAATTACGCGGATGAATATGATTTTAATCAATGAAAATGCTTTTTAGCGATGTCGATTACCGAATACTACACAAATAAATCTGACTGCCGATTAGTGGAATATATAGATTCTACATGTCGGACTGGGCGAGAAGATTTTCGCTAAATTATTTACTTCAATTTTAAACAACAGGTTTATCCTGAACAAAATACCTCGAAATTAATAAGGATTACAAACCCGAAATGCAATGGAAGTTCTAAATTTAGAATGACTTGATTTTATTCAGGCATTGTTTGTATAACTTTTCCGTGGTGCAGGGGTAACGCGCTCGTTTCGTGTGTGAGAGGTCCATCGTGTATTCACTTTTTCAAATCCCAGGCAACTTTTTTAAAATTCTTTTTTAAGTGTCTTTGTTAAAGAAGTAATCATGATATGCAAGGATAAAGTGTGGCTATCATAAAAAATGAACATAAATGATTTTTTGATGCAACTCTAGTTATGCAAAATTCCGTATGTATCAAACTCTGGTGCCTTGCAAGACATAAAAATAAACTAATACATACAGATATACAGTACGATTTAGATTACAAAGATCAGAAAACACCACAGAGCTTGCAGCCCTTTGATAATATTTTGCTTTGTTTGTCTGTCTTATTGTTTGTCTGTTTGTTAGATTTGTTGCTTTTGACTAGATTCGTTTGTTAGTTTGATTTTATTTGTTCGTTCGTTTATTTGTTTTAAAAAGGACTGTCTCTCTTTGACTGATTGAATTAATTAATAAATTAATTCATCACATGTATATGACTTAAATACTGCGGAAAAATATTATTCACCGATATTAAATACAATACCGCATACATGTATTTTCCATTTCCTCAAGAATTATTTTAAGTATCATATAATTGATTCGCCTTAAGTTTTTAAATTATGTTCTCTTACTCATATCTAAATTTCCCAACAACATAAACAATACACTTTTCCTAGTTCTATTTTAAGAAAAGACGATGAGTTCAGCGACATTTTTCACCGCCCCTCGTGTGTCACTCGTTTCGTCCAGTACATTATTATACGTTTTCACTTCTAGTTTCAAGGTTCGCAGTGTGGTCGGAAGGATTGATTTACAGCTAAAGAAATGGCGTCTTCTAAAATAACGTTAGTACAGGCTTTGATTTGTGCGCTTTGTTGCCTACTTCTGTCACGTAAGTAATTTATTATTTTTTTTTTTATTATTATCATCATCATTATTATTATTATTATTATTACTATTATAAATATTATTATTATTATTGTCATAATTGTTATAATTATTATTACATGTATTATTTATTTATTTATTTATTTTTATTTATTTATTTATTTATTTTCATTTATTTATTTATTTACTTATATTTATCATGTGCATGCATATTTTGTATCATTTTTAAATAGTTTGATTACTTCCCATTACTTCCCATTGTCTCTTCGATTTTAAATCTTTTTCATGCATTTAAAGTATTAAAATCTAGAATACTAAAAAACAAGGGTCCGGTATCTGTAAACATGTCGAAAGGAGAAAAGTTATATTGTCAACATTTATGCATCAACATCAATTGTCGATTCTTCGTTACGCGTGTCTATAAATTATTCCAGCTGTTTTAGTAGCAAATAACATGAAACATAAAATAGGGATTCATAAAACATTGTTAGAACCTTTTAAAAACACATTCAAATATCACAACAAAAGGTTAAAGGGACTCCGTTGATATCACAAGAAGGTACTGGTTTTTTTCTTTTGGTTTTTTTGGGGAGGGGTGGGGGGTCAAGACTAATATACCATTTGATGTAATTCTGGAGTAAAAACTTGTGTGCAAAATTGCTTCAAAACGTTTTCCCCGAAAAGTTATTTTTATAAAAAGAAAAAGAAATGGACTTAACAACTTTCAAGGAAAATAACTCTGAGTATATTTTTTATGATTTTAGATTTTATGTTTTTAGGCTTCTTAACATTAGTGGAGCCCCTTTAACGCGCGACGTAAGGTCCATGTGCTATTTAAAGTTGCCTAAAAATTATCCAAAAAAACATCAACAAAACAATAGAGATAATTAGAACAAAGGAACAATGTATGTCTTTGTTTTAGTTAGATTTTGTATATTTGCTCCGTTGGGTTTTAATGCCTTTCGGCGGTCAGTCGGTCTAACTGGATTTCCTGGATAACTACATGTAACAAGTAATGACCAAATAACGGAATACTAAACCCACATGAGATGAGAGACAAATAAGCCGCGTAACGACAAAACCAACATTGTGCGTTTGCGACCAGCATGGATCCAGATCAGCCTACGCATCCGCGCAGTCTGATCAGGATCCATGCTGTTCGCTTACCAACTCTATGACAAGTAGAGAAACTGAAAGCGAACAGCATGGATCCTGATCAGACTGTGCGGATGTGCATGCTTGTCTGGTTCCATGCTGGTCGCAAACCCACTATGTTGGTTTTGTCGTGACGCGGCTAAAATGAACATTGGACTCGATGTATGAGATTAACTGTCACGGGGAAATTTAAACGCCTCGCCTGATGATTGAACCAACGAGGCAGCAACCTCTGGATTACAAATCCGGTGCTCTCCCTACTGAGCTTAGTGGGCAGGCTGTTATTAGTTTCACATCTGTTTGTTGATTAAAATCAGATGTACAAATAAGTTTTTCCTACTTCCCTGTAAGTAATCGAGGATAATGTAAAATATCTCACTTAAACAGATGTACCGAAAATGACGTCATCAGAATATTTTACTACATAATTTATACAATGAAGTGTTATGTATAGAACAGGAACAATTTTCTATATTCCCCATAGTGCGATATGACACATATCCAGTCATATATATTTAAGAATATTTAAAGCATGTAAAGCTCAATAGGTAAAGTGTCGGACTGTGAATCGTGCGGCCGGGTTCGATTCCAGTACGGTGCAGGCCACTTTCGTTGTGTTTGATCATGAAATCATTTATACGGTCATTCGCACTGTACCTCTGCTCTGGCATGGAACATTACTAGTACTGGTAAACTGCTTGACACATGCAGTGACTGAACTGTGCTCTGGTAAATTCAATTTGGCTTACTGTGGTGTGATCTGGAGGTTAAAGTACCAACTCCACCACCAGTAAATCATAAATTTAAATTAGTCACTAGTTACAAAATATGTTATTAATATCATCTCCTCAATAACAAGATGATCTGAACATGCGCAAGCTCGAAGGCAGACTAGCTCTTTGGTTATTCATTTATTTTGAACTCTTGAAAGCCATAATTAACCTTGAATTGTCACTTTCCTATTAATTAAAATAGTGGCCCCATATTTCTTATCCATAGTCTTGGACATTGTCTTTCTTTAGAATTGTATAGCAATTGAAAGTTGTCATAAGTTAGAAATATACATGTATAAAAAATATTATGTTAATGCGCAGCTGACGGAAATTTTCATCGCTTTCAACTTTATGCATATAATACAATTACTTGTAATTGTCACATGTTGTCTACTCAAGACCGCTTTCCTTACTATCTTCAAGGACATACTTCCTATGATAACTATAAATCCTGTTCATGTATAAGGGGTGTTCATGAAATATTCACGTCGTGATATTTGTAAACTATTTTTTAACATGTTGATTTTAAATTTTAAATTGAATACCTGTGTATAATTTGATTTATAATACTGCACGATTGTAACGCCGCTTTTCATTGGATAATCGTGACGTTTTTATAGTTTTATATACACGGCTGCTGTCGATTCATGAAGAAATCTTACTTTTTTCATTAAAAAATGATGCTTGCTGTATGATAAATTCGTTGTAAAGATTGTTGACAGGTTATATGGCCGTATTTAAATGGCTGTTTGCAATATAACCCTCGCCTAGCGGCCCGGGTTATATTTACAAAAAGCCGTTTATATACGGCCATATAACCTGTCAATAATCGTTATAACTAATAATATACATGTAAACAACGTAAACAAATACGGTGGATAGAAAATGAGTATAGGCTATGGGCCTTGCTACTTGTTCCAAGCGCAACTTTTCGGCCCTTCCCGCCAGTCTTCGGAAAAGTTGTGAGGAGTTTGGAATATCACATGCAGGAGTTTGGTCTCTCATTAATTTTACTAAACGGGAACAAACTGTTGAGTTTAAAAATCATTAACTTTTTTTTCTTACTGATCTAATAGTTTTAGGCAGAAATATATAAATATATGCATATGGATCTACGTTTTAACTGAGTAAAATGACAAATAACGTCCCGCGAACCGGATTCGAACCAGTGACCTAAGGATAACAGCTATACCACTACAGTCCTCCGCTCTACCAACTGAGCTATCACGGGATCACACTATCGTCTGCTATTTCTTATCTTGATAATGACCTTTTATGTACATTGTACAAGGTTTATTATTAAGTATAGTAAGCGTGGGACTAAACATACTAACATTTACCTTTACATATGATATTGTATTTTTTTATAATTATACGAACAACGATAAACTAAATGACATATATATTATATACATTTACTTAAATACAGTAAAACGTCACTAACACGAGCACTAAATGTTCTCTGCCGAAATGTTCAGATTCTAGTTATTTAATATTAATCAACCTATGATTTGTTACGGTTTTATCAATTTAAGCCATTCTTCTATGTGTCTATAATATTTAAAACCTGAGAATGTAGAATTACAGTGTAACCTGTATAAAGCGGACCTCTGTCGATCAATTATTACCTGTTTACAACAACGGTGTCAATTTTTCCCTAAAGTAACATAATCCATCATATGTATAGATTTCACCTCTAACAACCAAAATATTTCTGTCCTAAAATGTTTCCAGAGGTTGTACAGAATGTTATGATATTGGACTTAAAAGAAAAAACAAACAGGGAAAACATATTTATACTCCTTTACTTTCAATAGTGTTCAAATTTTTAAATTTTAATGAATTGTCTCTGTATTTTGTTCTTATATTTTGGAGGGGAAAAGTGCTGCAGGTCCCCCAGTAAAATATAAAACAAAGTTCGAAGCACTATAATGAGATAAAAATAATTAATTCGAATTGGGCCTAATACATGCACTACGAGGATTAGTGAATTGTCTTGGACCAATCAAATTTTCGAGTTATTTACTGTATAGTTTCTAATTTGTAATTATGAGATGTATAGAAATGTAGTACGTTAAGATTTTATTTTCGAAACTGAAACCGACTGAATCACCGTTTATAGACAATAAAGAAAGGTCATTTTATAAGTATTACGACCTAGTCATATTTATTATGAATGAAATCAAACCGACATTATCAATTAATTAAAACTCTAGCTCTGGCCTCCAATTTATCATCATAGTTTTTAGCATGCCTCACTGAATGGCTGTAATCAAACTTATAATAGGTCACCTTTTGGCAAATAACTAGATATAAATGGTGACATGGCCGGGGTCCGCAACATCAAGTGCCTGAAAGGGCGGATCGACCATACATGTGCATGTACATGTATACATACACCGAAAAGTCAGCAAATATAAATTACTACACCTGTTGCGCATGAACATACCTTATCTTAGATATTTATTTATGCTAATAACCAGTTGCAAAAACAATTATTCAGATCTGACAAGTTCACAGGATGATGGCAATGGTACAGTTACATCGACCAAAATACAATCGACTTCCACAACAAAAACGACAACTGTGACCCCTATGCCGACAAAGTCGACTACATCCGGTGCTGGAATGGCCTCAATCTCAGGTATTTTGCTCATCAATCCCAAAACAACCACACCACAAACACACGTTCGCACGCTAGCACGAGCTCATAATTCAAATAATGATTTAAAAAAAAAAAGTGAAAACTAGAAATGTGTCGTCACGCCACGGATGCATGCAGCCAAAATTTAATAATATGATATAATATTTAGCTCCTAATTTTTTTCATTCAAAGTTTAAATCCCTTAAAACTATACTATATTAACACAAACAATTTTTATACAAAGTTCATGGCACTGAAACTATTCAATGTTAACCTTTAGTAAATTGCATATTGCATATTTATATCAAAATAATGACTACATATATTACCACAAAAGTATGAGTGCTGAAACTGAAAATTTCATTTTTTTTTTCCAAAATTCAAGAGAGATAACTTTGTCCAAAATCATTGAACAACAACCAAATTCAAGCTTGAACTGCTTATTCCTAAGATGTATCTATTTGTCAAATTTGAGTTGAATGTGTACAACCATTGGGGATAATGAACGGAAACTCAAAATGTCTGGGTTTTGTTTTTTCAAAGTTCAAGGGGGATAACTCTGTCAGTTGTCCCAATTCGAACTTGACCAGTGTATTCTTATGACATATCCATATGTTAAATTTGAGTTAAATATGTACAACTGTTGGGGAGATAATGAACGGAACCTGAAAATTTCTTCTCTTTTTTTCAAAGTTAAAGGGCCATTTCTCTGCCAAAATCATTGAACCACGATCAAATTCAAACTTGACCTGCGCATTTTTTTGACGTATCCATATGTGAAATTTGAGTTGAATGTGCTGTATGGGACATAATGAACGGAAAGTGATTTTTTTTTTCAAAGTTAAAGGGCCATAACTCTGTCAAAAATCATCAAACCATAACCAAATTCAAACTTGACCTGTGCATTTCTTTGACGTATCAATATGTTTAATTTGAGTTGAATGTGTAATATCGTTGGGGAGATAATGAACGGAAACAGAAAATTTCTTCAAGGAGCATAACTCTGTCAAAAATCATCGGACCATGACCAAATTCGAATATGACCTGCATTTTCTTTTGTTATATCCATATGTCAAATTTGAGTTGAATGTGTGTAACCTTTATTAAGATAATGAATGACGGAAGGATGGAAGGATGGAAGGACGGAACAGGGTAACACCATATGCCCTTGCCATTTTATGGGGGGGGGTGCATAAGAAATAACAACGCTTACTTGTGCTAGAAATATTATATATATATGTGTATTTTTTCATTATTAGACAACTGCAAATAGGACAGGTGTCGTAACATACATGTACATGTACTTGCATATAAATTTGACTGTTTTCAAATTTTAAGAAAAGAAATCTTTTTTAATTTTAAGTCATTGTTACTTTGAGAATTGAGAAAAGTTATCAAAAATTATTCTAATTATTTCAGCAACTCTTTTAATCGGCGCATCATTGGTTGCAATGAAGAAGCTACATTAATTTCCAAAAGCAGACGACAAAATATGAGCAGACGACACAAAGCATATATTAGCAGACGACACCGAATCTGCAGACATTCAAGAAGATAATGATACTCCGATTTCAATTTTAAAAGCAGTCAATAATACCAATATTTCTTAAAGTTTGGATTAAGCAGTTTTATTTTATATTTGAAATAACAAACAAATGAAGTTCGTCTGAAAATATACCTTATCTCTTATGAAGTTCAATCATATAAATTATTATAGTTTTCATCACATTATAGTATGATATTGTATGGTCATGTGTTTCATGTTGGAATATCTCTATATTTAGTAACATGCATATAATTTTCTGATTCAATAAAACTTCATACAAACAATTTTTGTTTCCTTGTTATTTCATTATAGCATTTAAACGTCTGTCTCTATCATAAACGAACTTATCATGAACGAACTAAGTGTTTTCGGAATAGAAAACTATATGTCATAAATGTACTTGCAGTTTCATATCTAAAGTCATATGATTTTATCTTAAAGCCACTTGAAATTTGATTTCCTACAACCATTGAAATATATACTTCTCTTTGTATTTTCTTGATATTAACACTCGAGAGATTCTTATCACAGATCAATAATTAGGAAATGTTTTGAATAAAACGATTATACATGTACTGTACTGTAGAGAACTTGTAAAATATTTTGCTAAAATTATATGACCAGGTTATGGTTTAAATAAGCCAACATGAGCTTTACCTGACCTTTAAATGGGCTTTACATGAGATTTAAATGAGCCTTACATCAGCTTTACATGAGCTTTACCTGACTTTAAATGAGCTTTACATGACATTAAAATGA
The DNA here is from genome assembly GCF_026571515.1 of Ruditapes philippinarum. Taxonomy (NCBI): domain Eukaryota; kingdom Metazoa; phylum Mollusca; class Bivalvia; order Venerida; family Veneridae; genus Ruditapes; species Ruditapes philippinarum. Next base: position 54,036 of record NW_026853100.1, on the reverse strand, counting down.
GCTTTACGTGACCTTTAAATGAGCTTTACCTGACCTTTAAATGAGCTTTACATGACAATTATATGAACTTTACATGAGCCTTACATGAGCTTAACCTGACCTTTAAATGAACTTTACATGACCTTGAAATGAGCTATACCTGACTTTAACATTACATTTAAATGAGCTTAACATGACATTTAAATGAGTTTTACATGATGACATTTGAATGAATTTTACATGACATTTAAATGAGCTTTACATGACATTTAAATGAGCCTTACACAAGTTTTACCAGACCTTTAAATTAACATTATTGCATGAACCTTACATGAGTTTTACCAGACCTTTGAATTAACATTATTGCATGAACCTTACATGAGTTTTACCAGACCTTTAAATTAAATTTACATGAGCCTGAGCCTTACATCAGCTTTACCAGTCAGCTTTACATTAGCCTATACATGAGTTTTACATGAGGTGGTACAAGACATAAGTATCCACAATGATTGCACAGAGAAAATCGCCATGAAATTATAGGTCATGTAGCACTAAGGCAATTTTAGTTGGAACACCCGAAACTTATATGAAATATTTTTTTTCTCATACAGTAACAAACATGAATACTAACTGTACGTTTTTCAGGAATTTTGTATGTTAAATACAATGCATTTCCTACATGACTTTTCAAACTTGTTATTCATCTATACCTGATTATGAAGAAAACTCATCGATTATTCAAACTACTTCAAGATCACTTGTAACACTAATCAGTTCTGAGGACATGTGGTAGCTCAAATTCAACATTCCTGGGTTGAAAGGCAGAAACTTGAACCATAAGGCCATCGTTTCAGAGACTTGATAAGTTGATGATAACGAATTCGGATATGTATGACTTAAAGGCACAATATGCTTCAGAAACAAATAAATTTTACTTTTTTAGAAGGGCAAACATAAATTTTATAATATTTAAATCATGATTTTAGATGCTTGTTACGTGACGAAAGATAAATGTGAAATAATGTATCATAAAAGTAGAAAAATGTAAACAAAATAGTATTTTGACTTCCACACAAAATACTAATACACTAGTATGATTGTACTTATTCCCAAAAAGCAACAGATGAAAAAGACGATTCATGGAACTGGCCAATGAGATTTTTTTGGATACTTTTGAAGTACACAAAAATTCAAAACCTTTTAAGAAATGAAACCTTTTAAGAAATGATATTTTAAGTATTTTTGAGGCACAATGGGCCTTTAATTTGTCATCAAGGTATTTTAAAGGTCTTTAATAAAACAAAAAAAATCAACATTATTTTCTATCTTTATTTCCTAGTTTATCAATGACTTATTGACGGACATATCTATATATTAACAATATAACAAAAAACAAAAAAATGCATCTTGTATCACAGAATTAAAATCAATACAATACAAAATAAAAATTTGTAAAATATAAATTATAGAAAAATGATATGTATCATGCGTAAAATGGTTATAAATACATATGAGCCGTGTCACGACAAAACCAACAGTGTGGGTTTTCGACCAGCATGGATCCAAACCAGCCTGCGCATCCGCGCAGTCTGATCAGGATCCATGCTGTTCGCTATCAGTTTCTCAACTTGTAACAGAGTTGGTAAGCGAACAGCATGGATCCTGATCAGACTGCGCGGATGCACAGGCTGGTCTGGATCCATGCTGGTCGCAAACCCACACTGTTGGTTTTGTCGTGACACGGCTCATATATATTTTCATTCCTGAAATTGCACAATGGACTTGTCCTTTTATCAATCTGAGTGGTCCGTTCTTAATTTCTAGGGGATTTCAAGATAAAATTGTGTAACAACTGGCAGCAGTGAGAATTACAGGATTTGGTTGTGCAGGTTGACCTGGCTCTAAACTGGTGACAGAGGATTCTCAAGCATTCATATACATGTACAGAACACCTGAAATGTCATTTTCATATTGAAACTATTTTAATAATGAACAAGTCTAGGAAAGTGCTATATTACTTAGACATTTTTAGACAAATTTTAATGTTACACTTTATGAAATATCATGAAATGTTAAATTCTTTTAATCACATTGTTTATATACACAATAAAGCAATAAATTGCTAAAAAAATTGGAAAAATCAATATTGATAACAATTGACATCATGAGATCTGAGATTCAATTGTCCTGTTGTATATCAGCTTTTGTTTATTTTTTATCACATGATATGAGATAAAACTGTCCTGTTATTTATCAGTTTTTGTATCATGATATCACATGATGTGAGATAAAATTGTCCTGTTATTTTTCAGATTTTGTATCATGTTATCACATGTGAGATAAAATTGCCCTGTTGTATAGCAGGTTTTGTATCATGTTATCACTTGATGTGAGATCAAATTGTCCAGTTATTTATCAATTTTTGTATCATGTTATCACAGGATGAGAGATAAAATTGTCCTGTTATTTATCAGTTTTTGTATCATGTTATCACATGATATGAGATAAAATTGTCCCGTTGTATAGCAGCTTTAGTATTATGTTATCACATGATAAGATAAAATTGTCCTGTTGTAAAGCAGCTTTTATATCATGTTATCACTTGAAGTGAGATAAAATTTAAATTGTCCTGTTGTATATCAGCTTATGTATCATGTTATCACATGATATGAGATAAAATTGTCCCGTTAAAGAGCAGCTTATGTATCATGTTTTCACTTGATGTAAGATAAAATTGTCCTGTTGTATATCAGCTTATGTATCATGTTTTCACTTGATGTAAGATAAAATTGTCCTGTTGTGTATCAGCTTATGTATCATGTTTTCACTTGATGTAATATAAAATTGTCCTATTGTATATCTGCTTATGTATAATGTTATCACTTGATATGAGATTTGTCCTGTTGTATAGCAGCTTTTGTATCATGTTTTCACAGACTTCCATGGTTAATTAATATCTTTTGATAAGCTAATTTGAAACCAGACATCCATGGTTACCCAAATTTATCTTCAGTTTCAATTTGTTGCATAGATATAGCAAGCAGAGCAATAATTGCTAATGTTGGTGTAAAAATCAGCACAAGTCAACATTTGTGCTTATATTTATGAACAAGAGCTGTCCGTAAGACAGCGCGCTCGACTTTTTTAGTGCTTGCCTATAATACAAAACATTGACAGTTAAGGGCCATAATTCAAATAAAATCTTTGACAGAATTACCTTCTCCTGGACATGTTTGGGAATCATGATTGTAAACAAGTATTCCAACTTTCAAATTAATATCTCAAACAGTTCAGTCAAAAAGTGGACTGGTACTAAAAACTTAACCAAGATTCTAAGTCGATAAAAGGCCTTAATTTTTAAAACAAATCCTTGACAGAGTTACCTTCTCTTGCGTACAGATGGGGGTAATGATGTGAAATAGCATTAAAAGTTTCAAAGCAATATCTCAAAGGGTTAAGGCAATAAGTGGATTTTACCCATATTCAATGTATTTTCTAAGTCAAAAAGGGGCATAATTCTGTCAAAAACCTTGACAGAGTTATGACCTCTTGTCTGTTGATGAAGGTCGTGATGGTAAACAAGTATGGTCAGTTTTAAAGCAATACCTCCAATGGTTTTGAAATAAAGTGAGGTGGTACAAAAAACTTAACCAAGATTCTAAGTCGATAAAAGGCCTTAATTTTTAAAACAAATCCTTGACAGAGTTACCTTCTCTTGCGTACAGATGGGGGTAATGATGTGAAATAGCATTAAAAGTTTCAAAGCAATATCTCAAAGGGTTAAGGCAATAAGTGGATTTTACCCATATTCAATGTATTTTCTAAGTCAAAAAGGGGCATAATTCTGTCAAAAACCTTGACAGAGTTATGTCCTCTTGTCTGTTGATGAAGGTCGTGATGGTAAACAAGTATGGTCAGTTTCAAAGCAATACCTCCAATGGTTTTGAAATAAAGTGAGGTGGTACAAAAAACTTAACCAAGCTCAATACACTTTCTAAGTCAAAAAAGGGCCATAATTCTGTCAAAAACCTTGACAGAGTTATGTACTCTTGTCTGTAGATGGAGGTTATGATGGTGAACAAGTATGGTAAGTTTCAAAGCCATACTTGTAATACTTCTGAAATAAAGTGGGGTGGTACGAAAAACTTAACCAAGGTGTGACGCCAACGCTAACGCTAACGCCGACGCCGACGCCGGGGCGAGTAGGATAGCTCCCCTTTTCATAGAAAAGTCGAGCTAAAAATGAAGAAAAAAATGTATTTGCTTGTGTACAAAGTAAGGTTTTAGGCACTCGTATACTGTATCAAAATTATAACTATAACATGTTATATATGCAAAATAGTTCTTCACTACATTAGTTACTGTGAAAACTAGCTTGCATGTCACATAAAATGTTAAAATTATACAAGTTTTTATAGTTGGCAGCTAAGTGTAAGGTTATATACATTTACTAAAAAGGTCAAGGTCATATGGGGACTTTTCAGCTTTACTTGTGGGGGGGGGAACCTCAAAAGCCCTTCCGTGCATTATTTCAGTCACCCTGAAGTGCCTTTGAAGTGGGCATCTTAAGTGTTTTATAAATTACAGATATTTGACAATTTGTTAACTGAACATATGATTTTATAAAAATTCTTTTTTAGCATCTCCAAAATTCAAAATGCCCATTAGACTATCATATATAAACTGGGATTTATTCAAATTTTGAGAACTACTGAGTTTCGTACAAATCAGTTGTGGCCAGCACATACATGCAACATATTTATTATATACATCAAAAATCATCTGCAGAATTGCAAAGCATCTAAATATCAAATATATAAAAGTAAAATCAAATAAAAAGATTGTTACATGATAACTATGTAAAAATTTACTCATGGACGGATAAATAACTTGAACTTTGAGCAATCTAAATCTAGTTCAAGTCTGAGATATAATATCAGATTGGTGTATACATGTATATATAAGATGATATATGGTTGGTTACTTGAATCTCTTTTTAACCTTTTAAAGTAAAGGTCATTCAAAATTGAATCTCAAAGAGAGAAATGATCTGTGATTGTTATAAATGAAGTTAATCTTTAAACTATTCTACAATAATTATGATTTAAAAACTTATTCTGTTAATAAAAATACATCATCGTATTCATCGAAGTGATCTTTTATTGACCTTGATAAGAAAAAAGGTATCATCATAGGTTATACAGAGACCCGTTACTGTCCTTGACCTTAAAATGCCAGTCTGTATCCAACTTTCTATTTTGATTTTATGTCAGTTAAATGTCAGACATATGTTAGTCAACTAACAGTACAACTTAGATCTGAACTGTTAAAAAATCAACTTCATTCTCACTAAAGTCATCAGGGATCAGTTTTTCTGTCTGCATTTTTTTTTAAAAGTGGGCACCTGAGTAGTATGTGTGATCTTAAATATACTTGCTGGACAGTTCTTCATATGAAAGAATCCTAAGTTCCTGGAAGTATAAAAAACAATAATGGATGTGAGGCCATCAATCTAACTATCTATAAGGTGCCTTTAGTTACAGACTGCCCGTAACATGATAACCTTCCTATTAATCCTTATTATTAACCCTTACCAACCTAAATATATTAAATGGACCTGTCCATCCATCTTTCAAAATGGAAAAAAAAACATTCATCATTTTTAGAGAAAATTTCAAAATATGTACTGACTAAATAGCAAACAATGCAGACTGTATGCTCAGACGGCATAGATGAGCTGACTGACCTTGGTCTGTACCGATCGGCTTGAGGTTCTGAGTCACCATCCGCAGGCTAAAAGTTAAGAACCTAATAACAAGGAATCTTTAAAGATACATTCTGAAACTGAGTTATTATATATCTATCTAGCAGTATATGATGCATTTTGGGTAAAATATACCTACGTCACTATTCATTAATTGGTTTTAAAAAAAACATAAAAATATTGGGTTCTGAAATGTATTACACTTGTTTTATTGTCAGCAGGTTTTTTGTTTTAAATGAAATCGAAATAATCAAAATAATCTAACTTATCCAGCAAAATTTTGAAAATGAAAAAAAGTGTGAAAATACTATATATCTGCATACATATTTGGCTGTATCTAATACATATGCCCACATGCACAAATACAACTCTACAAAAAATCTGTATTGTGCACTAGTGTGATCTGGAATGACTTTGCTACCTAAATGGCATTATGTATGCAAGTGTTGAATATTTAATTCAATTTGAACAAAAATCTGCACAACTTCATAACTAAATGTTATCATTCTTCTGTGGCTTATTTGAAGCCATCTGAAGGAATATTTGATCAATAATTGTAATAAATCTATAAGGTAACAAGAAATTTTGAACAAAAACTAAATAATAATATAAAAAACATGATAAAAAACAAAATGTTGAAATAAGATCATGAATATTAAAAGAGCAATGGTTATCAGATATTTAACAACACCATGTAAAATGTACAAGATAATGTTGAAAGACAATTACCTTTAAAAAGGAAATCAGGTTGGAATGTTTTAACATAAACATATAGTTTTCACTACATAATATAAATAATAAATATTACAAATAAGTCTCTAAAAACAGTTATATATAAGTATATAATATCACAGATAACATATCATATACAACAATATTCATTTCTAATCTAATTCAGTCTATAAATATATAATATAAGGTCTTTTTTTGGGAAGGTATTTCTCAGTATGTGCACTAGTCAATTTTTAAAGTCCCATTATGCCTCAGAAATGCTATCATTTTCATTTCTCAAAATGCTTTTGTTTTGGTATCTTGTTGCAGTTTCAAACAAATACTCATTTGCCACATATATTAACTATGTTTTGCGTTTTCTCTGTTGGCAATTAGTATAATTATAGTGAATTAGTAATTTGTATGGAAGTCAAAATACTATTTCGTTTACATTTTCCTATCTTCATGGCGCATTATTTCACGTTCGGCACTACTTTCTTTAGATGTACAACATCTTACATGCTCTAAATCCATTGGTTAAATTTCATCAAACTCATGTATGACTTTTCTTGATAAATGAAAAAAATATCAATTTCTGAGGCATAATGTGCCATTATTACAGTTATAATTTCTGTATTATCCTCACACTAGCTCTCTTTTCATGGTCAATTACATTAGATAAGAAAGGCATTCCAAAAACCAAAAGTTATGATTTTCCAATATGTATTAGAAAAAAAGTTCTAATTTAATTCAAACAAATTCGGTTTTCGAATGTTTTGCCTTTTCAGCATATACATTGTGACCTGAAAATATTGTTACCTAGTAACAGTTTTTTTCATTTTTTGTCTTACTTTCCGTAACTCTAAAATCCCCAATAAAAACCCCTACCCATGCATTTTCCAAAATTTCAACAAGTGAAAGGTATCCTGCAGTAACCCCGTCTCAAAATGATGTAAACAAACATTTTCATATGAAAAAAATATGTCACTTTTTTTTTCAAATAATAAGTTGATAATGATAATTTCTTTTGCATTAAGGTCCGAGTAAAAATATGAGTAAAAATTACAAAACATTCACACGTATTTCTAGATGGATGTTTTTCTATGGCTAAAAAAAAGCACTGTTTGAGATATATGTGGTACAAAAATTACAATAATATAATTAACAAAATTGTTTTCTTCACAATCATATAACACTTGGAACACTTTAATAATTCAGCTTTTACTTTGCATTTTACACATATTATTTCAACAAATTAATGTAGCTTTCACTCAATTTTTACAAAAAATAAAATTTAATCAGCACTTAAAAATTAACTTGACTTCTTTACTGTATATTTCACACTTACCAATTAAATAATTAAGCTTTGACTTAATATTTAGTTCATATATTCTGAAATAACTTTTGTTTCCACCCAAATGTGTAAAAACTTGTTATAAAAAGGACTATTTCATTTTTTCTTAAAACATGATTTTATCTTTTGTTTGTTTGTTTTTTGGTTTTACGTCACACCAACACAGTATAGGTCATTTGGCGACGTTCCAGCTTTACTGGTGGAGGAAGACCTCAGGTGCCCTTCCGTGCATTATTTCAGGCACGAATGGGCACCTGAGTGGAACCACCGACATTCCGTAAGCTAGCTCGATAGCTTCCTCACATGAAAGAATCCAAAGTCCCTGTCGGGATTTGAACCCACAGCGGTGAGGGGCAAGTGGTTTGAAGTAAATGACCTTAACCACTCAGCCACGGACGCCCCCTCAACTGAGAACAAAACAGTAAGTAATGAAGTCACTACAAGACTATAAATAATATTTAGTAGAACACGGGTTATTCTGTATCACTATCTTGACGAGATCTCTTCTTCTTTTTCTTCTGTTTTTTCAGCTTTGATGAAAATCTCCCGCCAGATTCTCCTTCCAGGTCGTTCTCACTATCCGACGAGATGTACCTCTGCATTCTTTCTTGAGTCATTCTTTTCCGTAAACCTTTATGAGATTTAACCTCATTTTCATCGTCCGACAAATCTCGCACGGACAAATTTCTCCGTGGACTCCACTGCATACTAACGTTAGATATATGTGTCATCACCGGCTTGACATCTAAACTTCCGCTGGTTCCCCTTCGTGACGGATACGGACTGGGCATATTATCTGTCCCTGAATCATCTTGTATAGATAATACGGGTCTAAGACCGCGCTCAGTTTTATGGAACAATTTTTCTGCCGGTTCAGGCTTATCAACAACTTCTCCTTGAATATTTTGTGGCAAAACGATATTGCTTAACTTTTTCTCATAATTATCTCCCTTGTTTTGATTGTCCTTAGTTTCTCTATCTATTTCTTCTCCCTCTTTTTGTTTTCTCTTCTTTTCTTTCTTGTGTTTCTTTTTCTTCTTTTTGGTAGTTTCTTCATCTTCTTCCTCAACAGGCTCAAGCTGAACATGAAACAAGATTGCATTTGAGAAAAATGCTATGCCACCGCATGGTTCAAATTTCATAGCTGTACATCAAAGGACAAGAAAGTAGGTCACATCATCAAAATCTAGGTCACCTGATATCAAAGTTCAATTTTACAACTAAAACTGTGCACATGGTCAAAATGTCGTTGCTGTACATCAAAGGACAAGGAAGTAGGTCACTGTCCCCTTGGGCAAGGCATAATTTTGACCCAATGGTTTTATTCAAAACAATCTTGATACAGGTCCACCAAACAACATTTCAAGTCAAATATCTAAGCTATAGCTTTCTCCCATTCAGAAAACATATGTTTTATTTTCTGTTTTTACTATGTGTACACAATGAGAAACACTGCCCCGGGGCAGGGCCAATTTTGACACCAGGGGAAAAATTTGAACAACTTTGGTAGAGGACCTATAAATGATATTATATATCAAACATCAAAGCTCTATGCCTTGTACCTTCAGACAAAAATATTTTTTATTTTTTCACTATATGTACATAATGAAAATCAATGACCCCCGGGGCGGAATCAATTTTGAACCCAGGGCTATAATTTGAACAATTTGCAAGAGGTTCATGTTCAATGTTTCATGCAAAATATCTTAACTCTAGCCTTTGTAAATTTAGAGAAGATGATTTTTTAAGTTTTTACTATATACATATAAGGAAAACCTATGGCCCCCGGGGGACGGGGCTAATTTTGACACAAGAGGCAAAATTTGAATAACTATTGTAGAGTACCTTTAGATGATATTATTTAACAAATATTAAAGCTCTAAGCCTTGTACCTTCAGACAATAAGATTTTTTTATTTTTTACTATATGTATATATTGAAATCAATGACCCCCAGGGCGGGGGCAATTTTGACCCCAGGGCTATAATTTGAACAATCTTGCTAGAGGTTTACTACACAATGTTTCATGCAAAATATCTAACCTCTAGCATTTGTCAATTGCTAGAAGAATTTTTTTTGAAGTTTTTACTATAAGTTTTTACTATATAAATATAAAGAAAACCAATGACCCCCGGGGCGGGGCCGATTTTGACCCCAGGGCTATAATTTGAACAATCTGGGTAGAGGTCTATCAGACAATGCCTTTGCAAAATATCTAAGCTCTAGGCCTTTTGGGTCTTTACAAGGAGGTGTTTTAAGTTTTTATTATATGTACATATAGTGAAAATCAATGACCCCGGGGCGGGCCCGATTTTGACCCAAGGGCTATAATTTGAACAATCTTGGTAAGGGTCTACCAGACGATGCCTTATGTAAAATATCTAAGCTCTAATCCTTTTGGGTTTTTACAAGAAGGTATTTTAAGATTTTACTATATGTACATATAGTGAAAATCAATGACCCCCGGGGCGGGGCCAATTTTGACCCCAGGGCAATAATTTGAACACTCTTGTTAGAGGTCTACCAGACAATGCCTTATGCAAAATATCTAAGCTCTAGCCTTTGGGTCTTTACAAGAAGATTTTTTAAATTTATTCTTATAATTACCAGATTTCTGCATGGAATGAAATTCTTTGAACAACTTTGGAAGCCATTCACCCAAGAAACAATCCTGCCAAGTTTGGTTGAAATTTGACTAGTGGTTTTTCACAAGAAGATTTTTTAAGCTCACTATATAATCTATATAACACACACACAAACACACACACATACACACAGGTGAATCGCTATATGCCACCGCATCGCAGATGCTGCGGTGGCATAAAAATTGACATTTAATGATTTCAATATCAACTAACCATTAATACAGAATTGTTTGTCTAAAACCATGGAGCTAAATATAAGATGGAGAAGAGACTGTGATGTCACACAGTTAAAATCAGTATCGGCGGAATTGTGTTCCCGCAAGTTATCATATGTCGCGAGATTTTGCGAGATTTGATGCATCCTGGGTAAAAGTAGCCAAAATACCGCCATATTGAATTCCCGGAGGTACATCAACAAAAAAGACTAAACATTTTTTACTTATATAAGAAGCAATAGTTATTTATTCTAAAACGTACAAAACACACTTTTCCACACAAATATTTCTCTGATGAAAATCCATGTTGGCAATGTAAGCAATAATTCATGGATATCGCCAAAGTTTAACGATAGCGTGAAAATCGGAGACTAGCTGGAAAGCCTGATTATCACCGAAGCGCGCAAAGGATTGTGGGTCTGAATCAGACTCTTGTCTATTTTCGGAGTTTCCTATCCGTTGTTTATATAATATTCTGTGCTAAAACAAACTTAAAGCTAAATAGTTCAATATTCTAAAAAGGGCTTGTATTCAATACACACATCTGTCTTTCTTAAGAAATTGCAGCATAAACCTCAATGTGTTACATAAAAGCTTACATTACATTCATCTAGGAGTATTTAGCTCAGAACCCAAAATGTTTTGTCACACAATTATAATGTTAGTTCAAAATGGCGACACATATGCCAATTGAATTTAAAAGTTTAAAAGCAGATCCATTTGTCTGCTGTGTTGCTCAGTCTTAAATATCTGCACTGCACTTACCTCAGTATTCTATTCATGCAGACTAAATGCACAAGCATATCTTTATATGATCACAAGTATAAGATTTCATATGGCATGCCCTTGATATGGCAACAGACTTTATGGGTTATGCACTTAAATGGCATAATTTAAATTTTGTCAGGTAATTTTGCCACTATATATCACATAAACAAAATACCATGAAAAATAAATAACAATAAATTTTCAGGATTTTAAGTTGCTTTAGTCTGGCAGATTTTGAATTTTAATTCATTTTTTCTGAAGAAAAAAAAATGAACAACAAAAAACAATCAGTAAAAAGGATAAAATGATGCTCATCTGTTAGTGAGTGAAGTAGGAACAATAACTATGCATAACAGTTGCCTCAACATACCTTAGAAATATCCTCTTTCTTTGAGCTGGCTAAATTACTTTTTATTGTTGAAGTGCCCATTGTTTCATATGAACTGATATTTGGTTGTTGATCGGCAATCACTTCATCCTCTATCAGTTTTGTTAACTCATCAACTCTGAAAAATATATGGCAATTAACAACAAAATATTACAAAAACAACAATCATTGATAATGAGGCTAACTTTCTATAACCTGTTATTACTATACAGTGTGAGGGGAACATATCTTTAAGCTAGAGTTCATTACAATTGTGCATTATTTTAGGCACAAATGGGCACCTGTGTAGTAATACTGATGTTCTGTGAGCTAATTAGATAGATTCCTCTCACACGAAAAATCAAAAGTCCCTGTTGGGATTTGAATCCACAGCAGTGAAAGGCAAGTGGTTTTAAGTCAACGACCTAACCCACTTGGCCACAGACTCCCCTTTAAAAATGAAGGAATAGTCATAATGATCATAGAAAAATGCATGTTATACCAGGTAATTATGACTAAATTTACTTTTCTTATCCATATTTACCATATTCCTACTCTTTTTTAAGAGGAAATATGGCCATTTCTTTACACTATCATTTCTATAGATAGTAAGAGTCTGAGGCTAGGTTTAATGTCTTAATTTGTACACTCGAAACATTAAGTAATAGTTTAATAATGATACAAGTAAGAGAAAATTAAATGATTTAAAGTTGAAAAGGAGTAACGTAGGAGCAACTGTGACAAGTTATTGAGAAAAATTCATGTCAAATATATACTGTCAGTAATTTCCATATTAAGGTGGGCAAAAGCGTGGCTGAGCAGTTCACACGTCAAACTAGAGATCTAAAGATTGCTGTGTAGGTTCAAACCTCGTCCGGGGAAAGCTTTTGTTTCCATTAGCAAGGATCTTTACATTCATTGCTTAGTACTGGTTGATTCCAGGAACAAATTTAAGAGTGCTTCAATAAGCTTATATACCTTCCAACATAATTGAACTAAAATAAATTAGTATAAACTAAATTTAGGTTATGCAAAAGTAGGGCAAAGACTAACTTCTAATAAGACCAATTATCAAATTGTCATAAAAAAACTTAATCTAGAGTTGTCCATCTTTAACAATTGGACCATAACCAATACCGTTTTTGAAGTTTGTTGACTGTCATCTCTATTCCGGACATTTCTTCTGCTTTCAACTGTCGCAAATAGTTCATCATCATCTCTTTCTCAAATAACTGAAGGTATTCCAAGTGTCGTCTGCCAAAATTCTGACCTTAAATAATATCATTCTTTCATAAATATAAAGTAACAGTTTGGGGACCTCCATGGCCAAGTGTTAGAAATAATTCAAACGCAGAACAGAGGGCTAGAGGTGGACAAACTAGAACTGCCACTATCATGGCGTGAATACCCCAGCATACCACTTTGTCAGAATCAACAGTGGCCATTTAGAGCTCAAGGACAACCTCCCTGCCAAATCTGAGTTTACTAAGCCAGTGCATTGCTAAGTTATGTATTCTACATGCTTCAAATGTGAAAATGTCCAAATCAATACATTGCGGACAGGACATTCTTTAGCAATTGAGAAGAAAAGCTTTTTTTTTTGTCGAGGTCCCTCTGACCTTGACCTTTGACCCAGTGACCTCAAAATCAATAGGGGTCACCGTATAGTCATGATCAACATCCATGCCAAATATGAAGACTGTGGGTCAAAGGAATCTTAAAATAATGGGTGGTCAAACTTTTTGAAGTCAAAGTCCTTTTGACCTTGACCTTTGATCGAGTGACCTCAAAATCAAAAGGGGTCATCTACTAATCATGATCAACATCCATACCAAATATGAAGACTGTGGGTCAAAGGAATCTAAAGTTATTGGGCAGACAAACTTTTTGAAGTCAAAGTCCCTGTGACCTTGACCTTTGACCTGGTGACCTCGAAATCAATAGGGGTCATCTACTAGTCATGACTAACCTCCATGCCAAACATGAAGACTGTGGGTCAAAGGAATCTCAAGTTATAGGGCGGACAAGCTTTTTGAAGTCAAGGTCCCTGTGACCTTGACCTTTGACCTGGTGACCTCAAATCAATAGGGGTCATCTACTAATCATGACTAACCTCCATGCCAAATATGAAGACTGTGGGTCAAAGGAATCTTAAGTTATTTGGCGGACAAGCTTTTTGAAGTCAAGGCCCCTGTGACCTTGACCTTTGACCTGGTGACCTCAAAGTCAATAGGGGTCATCTACTAATCATGACTAACCTCCATGCCAAATATGAAGACTGTGGGTCAAAGGAATCTTAAGTTAAAGGGCGGACAAACTTTTTGAAGTCAAGGCCCCTGTGACCTTGACCTTTGACCTGGTGACCTCAAAGTCAATAGGGGTCATCTACTAATCATGACTAACCTCCATGCCAAATATGAAGACTGTGGGTCAAAGGAATCTTAAGTTATTTGGCGGACAAGCTTTTTGAAGTCAAGGCCCCTGTGACCTTGACCTTTGACCTGGTGACCTCAAAATCAATGGGGGTCATCTACTAATCATGACTAACCTCACTGCCAAATATGACGACTGTAGGTCAAAGGAATCTTAAGTTATTGGGAGGACAAGCTTTTTGAAGTCAAGGCCCCTGTGACCTTGACCTTTGACCTGATGACCTCAAAATCAATAGGGGTCATCTACTAATCATGACTAACCTCCATGCCAAATATGAAGACTGTGGGTCAAAGGAATCTTAAGTTATTGGGCGGACAAGCTTTTTGAAGTAAAGGCCCCTGTGACCTTGACCTTTAACCTGGTGACCTCAAAATCAATAGGGGTCTTCTACTAATCATGACTAACCTCCATGCCAAATATGACGACTGTAGGTCAAAGGAATCTTAAGTTAAAGGGCGGACAAGCTTTTTGAAGTCAAGGCCCCTGTGACCTTGACCTTTAACCTGGTGACCTCTAAATCAATAGGGGTCATCTTCTAATCATGACTAACCTCCATGACAAATATGAAGACTGTAGGTCAAAGGAATCTTAAGTTACTGGGCGGACAAGCTTTTTGAAGTCAAGGCCCCTGTGACCTTGACCTTTGACCTAGTGACCTCAAAATCAATAGGGGTCATCTACTAATCATGACTAACCTCCATGCCAAATATGAAGACTAAGGGTCAAAGGTTAAGTTATTGGGCGGACAAGAAAAAACCGACGGACAGCCGGACGGCTGGACAGCTGGACGGACGGATGGACAAGCTGATTCCAGTATACCCCCCTTACAACTTTGTTGTGCGGGGGTATAACAAATGGACATCAGCCAAATGGAATAAGGGGGCATTTCTTTTGTTATTTTCTTTTGTTTTATATAGGGCCAATTGCCCCTTACCCTTCTGTTACAGAATGCACTCTAATGTTCTCTTTTGTTCTGTTTACAGTAAGATGGTCCCCTATCCCTATTATAAAGGGTAAATGCAAAAGCAATATGTCAATAATAATGACAGACAATAATTTTGGGAGACATAATTAATTTTTCTATTTTAAATAACAGTTACATAAACTTTGTATTCTATAAAAAGTGTTCTCCACTTCACTCACCTGTTCTGACTTTTCTCTGGCAAGTCTTTTTGACAATCCAGGATGCTATAAGGAACACATGTTGAAATAGAGATAAAGGGGGAACCAGCGCTGTTTTCTTCTCATATTCCATCACCAGAAAATACATCTGGTATTTCCAAATCTCATTGGAATTTTTTTCAACCTTGTCAAACACATGACTGGAAGAAATGGTTGAAAATTCACATATAAAACATGATCTGTTCATGAAACAGATGCCACATATATAAGTACCAATTTGACTTCTTATTCATGTCTCACTAATTATACATACTGACAACTTTGTGATGTGAATTATGGCACACGAGTAAACACATGCAACATATAATAGCATAAATTCAGTCAGCTAAAAATGAAGTGTATGCTAAGACGGCCATATTGTTCATTCCGATGGCAACTGTAAAGAGAACAAGAACTGTCGGAGGACAGTAACGCTCGACTATTCGAAAATTTGTCACAAGGGTGTTTCATTGAGTATAATAATGCTTACCTATATGAATACATAAAATTGTCCGAAAAGGTACAAACTCTTCAAGTTTCAATACATTCCCTTCAGTAGTTATGGAGAGACAAGCTTACATGCAAAAACTTAACCAAGAATTCATGTGTCGAAAAAGGGGCATAATTATGCAAAAAAGCAAATCAGAGTTATGGGACTTGTACCAATCATCTTAGATAATCACAGAGACCAAGTGTGTGAAGTTTCAATCCATTCCCTTCAGTAGTAATGGAGATACCAGCTTACATGCAAAAACTTAACCAAGAATTTCTAAGTCGAAAAAGGGGCATAATTATGTTAAACAGAAAATCAGAGTTATGGGACTTGTGCCAATCATCTTAGATAATCACAGAGAACAAGTGTGTGAAGTTTCAATCCATTCCCTTCAGTAGTTATGGAGATACCAGCTTACATGCAAAAACTTAACCAAGAATTTCTAGTCGAAAAAGGGGCATAATTATGTAAAAAAGCAAAATCAGAGTTATGGGACTTGTGGCAATTATCTTAGATAATCAAAGAAAACAGGTGTGTGAAGTTTCAATCCATTCCCTTCAGTAGTTATGGAGATACCAGCTTACACGCAAAAACTTAACCAAGAATTTCTAAGTTGAAAAAGGGGAATAATTATGTGAAAAAGCAAGTCAGAGTTATGGGACTTGTGCCAATCATCTTAGATAATCACAGAGAACAAGTGTGTGAAGTTTCAATCCATTCCCTTCAGTAGTTATAAAGATACCAGCTTACATACAAAAACTTAACCAAGAATTTCTAAGTCAAAAAAGGGGCATAATTATGAAAAAAAGCAAATCATAGTTATGGGACTTGTGCCAATCATCTTAGATAATCACAGAGAACAAGTGTGTGAAGTTTCAATCCATTCCCTTCAGTAGTTATGGAGATACCAGCTTACATACAAAAACTTAACCAAGAATTTCTAAGTCGAAAAAGGGGCATAATTATGAAAAAAAACAAATCAGAGTTATGGGACTTGTGCCAATCATCTTAGATAATCACAGAGAACAAGTGTGTGAAGTTTCAATCCATTCCCTTCAGTAGTTATGGAGATACCAGCTTACATACAAAAACTTAACCAAGAATTTCTAAGTCGAAAAAGGGGCATAATTATGAAAAAAAGCAAATCAGAGTTATGGGACTTGTGCCAATCATCTTAGATAATCACAGAGAACAAGTGTGTGAAGTTTCAATCCATTCCCTTCAGTAGTTATGGAGATACCAGCTTACATACAAAAACTTAACCACAGGGACGCCGACGCCGACGCCGACGCCGACGCCGACAAATGGGTGACTGCATTAGCTCGATTATTCTGCGAATAGTCGAGCTAATAAACACAAACACATCTGTGGGTAAGGTCATTAAGGGGTCAAGGTCATATTTCAAATTGTAGCTCTTATTAAAACATATCTTCAATTGTGGCTAAAAGTTACAGAAAGAAGTTGAAATATGTCAAGGATAATGTTATGTTCACAATCAAGGATAAAGTTATGTCCACAATCAGACTTACAGACTTGACATAAACAATTATCATCCTAGCATTTTTATAACCTAGGTTTTATACACTATATTTCTACATGATCATATTTTGATATAGACTTTTTTTTCTTCAAAATATCAAAACTGACTATTGCACACTTACCTAAATATGGCAATGAGTAAATTAAGAAGTAAGATATTTCCGACCAGTAGGTATGCAGCCAGTAGAAATTTGATCAACCAATGTCCGGTTTTACAATCAGCTGATCCCGCTACACAGGTATCCCCTGCTGTAAAAAAAAAAACAAACATCGTAAAAATTTTACTTTATTATTAAGAACATCTTTCTTGACATATTACACCAGTATTTCAAGTAGGTGGGTGTGCCAGAGAGGTTAATATTAGTTGTTTGAACTCGAGTCACAATCTAGCATAACTGAAAATACATAAACTAAACCTTAGCACACTGACAATAAAAAAGGTCCTCCAGAAAAATTATATCATGTATTCCAGATTTCTATGAAAAAATGTCAGCTATTCATGGATACAGATTCTGTAATTCACTTATTTGAAACATTCTGTTTTGCGCTGAACTTCAGTGGGATATACTGAATCTTTAATTTTTTTTTTACAAAATTTCAAAGATTTTGTTTTTCACTGATTCATAATATCATATAGTCAGTATAAGTGGATATTTCCGCTTGTTGAAAAGTTAGCAAATTAACAAATTCCAGAAATTTTGCATGTGGAAACTGAAAACAGGTTTGGTGATATTTACGCTAAAGAAAACTTGAACGATTTATGTCAATTCGCGAAATTCATCAATATTTCCACGTCAATAATTTTAAACACTTATATACAAGTATTTCATTGACATCAATCAGTGAGAAATATAACTGTGATATATTTCACTGCAAAAAAAGCTTCAATTTTCTGCTGAACATTAAGCATACAAATTTGTTTTATTTATACATACCATCTATCTCTTCTAGAAATATTTCACCATACAACTGCCAGTACGGAAAATATACAATATCTTTCAGTATAGCCCATGATGGTGTTCGTATATCATACAGTAAACCCTGGCTTGCCACCCCATATGCCAATAAGAACACAAACAACACCATTACAAACATCCTCAACTCGTCCAACTATATGATGTGTGAAAAAGAATTAAAATATTTTCATCATCTGTTTTAAACTTAAGGCAAGAAACTTAAAACTTATTGCTCAGTATTTTTTTTTGGGTGGGGTTTTATGTTGCACCATCACTGTATAAGTCATATGGTGACTTTCCTGCTTTACTGGTGCAGGAAGACCTCACATGCCCCTCTGTGCATTATTTCAGTCATGAACAGGCACCCGAGTAGAACCACAGATGTTCCGTAAGCCAGCTGGAAAGCTTCCTCACATAAAAGAATCCAAAGTCTCTTACAGGATTCAAACTCTTAGCAGTGAAGAGCCAGTGGTTTGAAGTCAACGACCATAACCACTCAACCACGGATTCCCCATTGCTCAGTACTGGTTTATTTGAGATAAGAGACTTACAGTTTCTAACTAAAATAAATTCTGTAACTATTATAAGGATTTACCATGCTTTGTTTCTTTGTATTTAGAACAGTTAATTTGCTTGAAAATTATGGGATTTCAATATTAAAAGACTAAAATTTTTGGTACCATTAGCATATACAGAGCCTGGTCTATACTCACTGATAGAATTTCATGTAATATGATAACTTGTAAGATTCTAAATACATAATTAAAATCCAAATTAAAGACTTTATATCAAAAACACAACAGTTGAAATTTACTGACCATTCTTTGTATCATGAATATTTTTGGCCCAAGTTGACCATTGGTTACGTAGATCTTCATAATTCGCAGGAAGAATATGATCGAGTTAATACAGTAAAACACCTTCGTAACTGAAATATCAATACAGATATTGTTTGTTTGATTTGGGTTTTACGTCGCACGAACACAGTATAGGTCATTTGGCGACATTCCAGTTTTACTGGTGGAGGAAGACTTCAAGTGCCCCTCCATGCATTTTTTCAGGCACGAACGGGCACCTGAGTAGAACCACCGACGTTCCGTAAGCTAGCTGGATAGCTTCCTCACATGAAAGAATCCAAAGTCCCTGCCGGGATTCGAACCCACAGCGGTGAGGGGCAAGTGGTTTGAAGTCTATGACCTTAATCACTCGGCCACGGACGCCCAGGGCAATACAGATATAAGTACAAATTAAAGTAAATTCTAAGCAACACAATCTAAAATATGCATAATTCTAAAATTCAACTAGAAATGTGTCCATAGGACACGGATGCCCCCACACACCACTGTTCTGTCAATCTTATGACTCTAGGTCAAATATTTTTTGGACTACATGTGCCACAAGTTGAAAACTAAAAATCAACAAAGGGCCATAATTCTGTTAAATTTGGTCGCAGCAAAAATTCCTACCTTAACTACCATCTACACATTAAGGTTGTTAATCCCTGGAAGTTTAAGCAAAATCTGCCATCCGGTTTAAGAGGAGTTGCGTTCACAAAATTTCTACATAGTATATAATGAAAAAAACAACAAAGGGCCATAATTCTGTTAAATTTGGTTGCAGCAAAAATTCCTTCCTTTACTGCCATCTACACATAAAGGTTGTTCATCCTTGGAAGTTTAAGCAAAATCTGCCATCCGGTTTAAGAGGAGTTGCATTCACAAAATTTCTATATAGTATATAGTGAAAAAATCAACAAAGGGCCATAATTCTGTAAAGTTTGGTCGCAGCGAAAATTCCTTTCTTTACTACCATCTTCACCTTAAGGTTGTTCATCCCTGTAAGTTTAAGCAAAATCTGCAATGCGGTTTAAGAGGAGTTGCGTTCACAAAATTTCTACATAGTATAAAGTGAAAAAATCAACAAAGGGCCATAATTCTGTTAAATTTGGTCGCAGCAAAAATTCCTTCCTTTACTACCATCTACACATTAAGGTTGTTCATCCCTGTAAGTTTGAGCAAAATCTGCCATGCGGTTTAAGAGGAGTTGCTTTCACAAAATTTCTTCATAGTATCTAGTGAAAAAATCAACAAAGGGCCATAATTCTGTTAAATTTGGTCGCAGCGAAAATTCCTTCCTTTACTACCATCTACACATTAAGGTTGTTCATCCCTGTAAGTTTAAGCAAAATCTGCCATCCGGTTTAAGAGGAGTTGCGTTCACAAGATTTCGGGACGTACGGACGGACTGACGGACTGACGGACGGACTGACACTCGGACGGACAAGTGCAACGCTATATGCTCCCACTCTGTGGGGGCATAAAAATCAAGTATACTGGTATAAATTTACAAAATGTTTTTAAATTAATAGAAAATTAACTGAAAAAGAATTATCAAATCAATAAAAATGTTTTTAAATTACATGTAAAAGATTAGCAGATTTAACAAAATGTGCAAATAAATAAACAAAATATAATATTTTATATTATCAAAATTTATTCATCAAAATTGATAAAATGCATCAATGAAATAAAAAAGTTGCTGTAATTGTTATTATTAAATTAACAAAATGTATTTTCAAATTAACAAAATAAAATATTTATTTACAATATTTTTTTAAGATTCCTTTTAAAAATCATTGTCAATATACCTTGATAGTGGTCCTTAAAATGGTGTACAATAAAAGCAGTAAATGCCAAAATAAAGTTAGCGAGGTCCAGCCATTTTAAAAACCCATACCAGTCTCTAATCTTTGATTTTGTTGTAGGTGACGGGAATGCTATAAACTAAAATACATAAAAGAAATTTCATTTTCTGATTAAGATTTTGGTTGGACTTCCTGTAAAATTTACAGGAAAAAACTGAATATAATTATGTAAACTGAATATAATTATGGCCATATAAAAATTACAATCTGAAGTCTCAGAATCTGCTTGGCCATAGTAAAATTAGTAAAATAACATAAATCTGATTGTCATAAACCATAATTATCATATCTTGTGTGATTTTGCCCATTTACATAGATAAAATATACATCTGTAATATCACCCACATGACATTATTATCTTTTCACCCTTATGTTGATGACCCTTTACAAAATTACCCATAGATGCATCCATAAATACTTTTTGAAAATCACAACTCTAAAGTTGGGTCAAATTTAAACAGATGCTGATTACATTTTATTTCCCAAGAACACTGTCAAATGGTGCTTTCATATTTAATTTTATGATAATTATTGAAACTGGGTGATTGTACATGATGTTAACATTCTAAATGTTCCTCAAAAAGTTGAAATATTACTTTATGACCTCTTAAAGATTAGCTGTGTAACGTCTGATTTTATAGTCTTGCATTCATTCGTGAGTGATGTCACTATAATACTTCATCCCCATTAAATGATGAAATAATTTTATCATGTACTTTAAGTTACTCCCTAGTCTAACACTCAGGTTAAACTCAACAGGTCCTGGGAGAAAATACAGCATTATGGGCCATCCTTAAAAAAATGTTTGTTTGCAGTAACCCGACCCAGAATTTTCAAGGTGGGTAGGTAGGTCGATTTTTTTTTTTTTTTTTAATGAACTGTACTTCAAAATAAACATGGAATTTCAAAATGCTGGACAATATATGCTTTGTTTATCTGGTAACAATTAATAAATTGATAACTGAATTCTAATTTAATAAGACCTACATTTTATTTCTTCTATTAACCTTTAAAAGAACAAAACAAAGCACAAGGCATAATTTTCTGATTAAAAAAAAAAAAATTTTTATCCTGACCATGAAAAAAAATTTGAGTAGGGGCAAATTTTGTGAGTCGGTCGCGTTACTGCAAACAAACATTTTTTTAAGGATGGCCTACAGAACAGAAAAAAATCTATATCAAATAGAGGCTTGTACTTACAGTGTGTACATCATCTATGAAGAAAGAAAACACCCAGATGATCATGATGATCTCCAATGGTGTCACATGATCAGGTTTAAAATCCACCAGTACCATGTACGAATGTAGTACTAGAAACACAATGTACATCACCTGAAATAAAAAATTAAAGTTTTCAAAGTATTATCATAATTGTTAAATGCAACATTTCCACAACTTGAAAGATTTCATTACAAAATAAGAATTTCAATTCTCTGACATAATTATATGGGTTGAGTTTTTCCAAACACATCACCAACACTGTAAAAAAGACATATGGCAATTTTGCAGCTTTTTAATGGTTGAAGGAAACCTCGGGTGCTTCTCTATGCATTATTTAAGTAGACAACTGTAGTAAACTCACCAACCTTTGGTAAAATAACTGGATAACTATCTCACATGAAGGAAAGAAAAATATCTGGTATCATTACAACAAACAGTGGGGATGGGCAAGTGAATGCAAATCACTAACCTTACCAACTCAGCTATGCAGTACCCAAAATTATTCTAGAATTCATGAAGTCTGATGAAGTAAAATTCATGTAAGAAATGATCATAATAAAACCTAATCCTGAAAAAAAGATTTACTTAAATCAAAAGACATCTAAACAATAACTTTATATATAATAATCTGTTGCCTTAAAATTTCACTGTATCTAGGACTTACCATTCCATAGGCAAACTTTGCCATTGGTGAAGAATAGAAAATGCCCATCTTCTGTATCCATGTCAACTTATTCTCTCCCAAACTCAAAATCTCTAAACCAAATGCAATGTATGGTGGGAAAAACATAGCAAATATCATCTGCAAGGAAAATCAGAATAAAATAAAATGAAACAGTTATCTTATACTGTATAAAGTACAACATCATGAAATAAAAATGAAATTTTGCAAATTAAAAAAATATGTAACACTTTGGAAGCAATTACCAGTAATAAATAACTATCTATTGCACAGATCGAGTTATTATGTAAACTTTGTGCAATAGAAAATTATGAATTTAACAAAAATGTTCCAAACTGAATGCAGGGCAAATCAATTTTCCCCAAAAGTAAGTGATGGGTTAACTTAAAGTAGGTCAGTATAAAGATTTGTTGCAATCTGTTTTTTACACATGTAAGTAAAATTATATATTTTTGATTAATTTTCCTATATCAATGACATAAGAAATGAATATACACTTTAATGAAGCATTATTATTATTCTAAAAATAACTATCATATTTCTATAACAAACCTTTAACCAGGAAAAGAGAATTCCGTGTTTCCAGATAACGTTTAACGAAGAAAAACACGTGACTGATGACAGGAACACCTGATCTGTTGCTGCTGCTGCAATCTGAAATGAGGTCATCTCGTTCCAGCACGGAGATTTGCGCTCGGCAATCATCATGGCCTTGTCTGGGTCCTTGTGGTGGCATTCATTTAGTACCTCAGTTGCCAGTTTCTCAAACTCACTTTAAAAAAAAAATCCACACATAATCAATTTAATGTGAACAATTTAGTCCTCTCTCCCATTAGTTTTTTACTTTTAGCAATATTTTTTCAATCCATTTATAGTATTTATGAAAATAGAATATAAAAATAGACTTAATGCAGCAAATGAAGTTAGATACAAAAAGTTTTGTTTTTTGTTCTCCTAAAATCTTTACTCAATATTACATACCTTATAAACATATATAAATGTAATAAATTGACATTTATTTTATTTCATTTTTTTTTTACCCCTCCCTGATTTTTTTTGGAACACCTTAGTAGAACCACTGACAATCGGTAAGTTAAGTGGATAGCTTCCTTACATGAAAGAATCCCAAGTCCCTGTCAGTATTTGAACCCACAGTGGTGAGGGGCAAGTCGTTTGAAGTTAATGACCTTTACCACTAGGCCGCTGATTTATGAATGACTGGTCACAAAACTTAGCACTAGAATTTTTCAATTTTACTGGTTTAAAAGATTGAAGAGACAAAAGACAAATATTTTACTTTTCACATTCATAGAAACTTTCTTTCAGGTGGGATTCGTGTCTGGGTAAGTTTTTGGCCATGGCATGATAAATCCTGGTGGCAGCTAGAGCACTAGTGACTGGTTCTTCTCCTAGCTCCCAAAAAAGCTTCGCAAGTGTTTGTCTGAAACAGAGTTTATAAAATTTATTATAGTTCATAAATTATGGTGTATCCAATCTGGGACTTAAAAAACCTTATTTTTTGTCCCATATCCCAAATATATTGAATAAGAAGTATTGAAAATTTGAAAACTTGAAAAGGCCTGTAATTCAAATGGGTATATGTTGGGTTTTTCTGTTGGTTTTCATTCTTCTAATAAAGCGAATTTGTCAGTTTGCAATTATTTCCTATTGGGTTTTCACTCTCCCATTGAGATGATTTTTTTGTTATTTTGCTACTTGTTGGGCTCTTGTTTTTCCAATTAACAGGAGTTTGGTCATTTTTTTCATCTACCGTGTGGTTTAAGTATGTCCAACCAGTTCTGTTATTATTTGTCAGTTTTCTAAAAAAAAAAGAATTGTTGGGGGATTTAAATTAGGATTGTTAGGGGCTTTAAATTCAGGGTATTTTGTCTGTACTCAAAAAAGCATTGCATCATTCATTCACACTGAATAATCTTTTGTGACAAATTAATTCCAAACATCCTCAAATGATATTTGTAAAGTTTGGACAAAACAAAGTTTTTTCAATTACTTATATTTATCATCATTCACAACAAAAACATGACTCATGGCCTAGAAACCACCTTTTTTTTCTTACCGTTTCATCAATAATGCCCACACCAGCAACATTTTGTAGGGTCTCTTGAATCGTCTTAACTTTCTGTCTTTAACTATATCTTTTTCTGCATCAACGTCCTCAAGTGTTTCATCAAATGTATCATATCTATCCAGTAATCGTTTCAACAAGATACATACATTCTCTAAACTCAAATCTTCCTTCCCAGTCAGTCTATGTAGTAGCTTATATAAAAAGTTATGTTTTGGCACCTATAATATAAACATAAACAGGTGCTTTAAACGTAAGATATAATATTAGGTTATAATGATTTTTGGACAGGTTATATGGTCATATATAAATGGTTCTTTACACATTTAACCTGAGCTGCTAGGCAAAAATTATATTGCAAAACAAATCCATTTTTTGTATCAAACATTATTTTTACAATTGAATAGATGGAACATCAAACTTTGCGCAGGTATAAATTTAATGAAGGAAACATGAAATTTGTCAGAATTATAAACAAATTCTGGGTAATTCTGGATCATCCCTTGTATTGTAAAATCTGTTTAATAATTTTTTAATACAGCAAACTTCCTTCAATCGGGAAAAAAAGTAATAAAAAACTTAAAGATGAAAAGTGAAAATTGCTTAAGAAGAATTTGGTCCTACAATTGGGCAATGAGAAATTTTTTGGAAAATTTAACAGGACAACAAAAATAAAAATCTTTTGAGAAATATAACTACATGTATTAGCATTTTTTAGCCAAAATGGGCCTTTAACACATGCTGTTGTAAGTCAAATAAAATGTGGAAAAGGTAGATCCTTAAGAGCAATGAAAACAAAATTTTACAGAGTGAAAATTGGAATCACTGACTTACATCTTTATATAATCTCTCTAGTACTTGTACAGTAAGATATTCCTTCATTACTACACCCTGTTGTAATATCAGCAGTACAAACTTAACCTTGTTCGTCAGCAGAGCTTCTGTTAAAATGTCATCCAAACTTCCTGAAATTTAATATTGTACCATACTTGAGAATTAGATATCAATTCTGAGTGCATTGTTGTAGCCTAATGCACAGTTTAAGTTCAAATGCGTAGTAATATAATCACGAAGGTCGATAGGCCTGAGTGATTAATTGCAAAGCATTTGAACAAAAAAACATGCATTATTATACAATAGTGTTAGAATGCAAAATGAATTCTTATAATATTCACCTTCTTTCCTGAATGATAAGTTTACAACAGCTGCATACTTGATGTTTACCCAGTCTCAATATTTATTAAAGCAAGACTCATCCAGGAATATAAAAAAGGTAATATAATTAGATAATTATCCAAAAGCATGTGCAGTTTCATAAAATTTCCAATTTTACAGCATTAAAAATAGCACCAGACAGCATCAACATAACATTTACATGACATCATAAAAATCTTAATCCATTGTTTATTTTTTTACTTTAATATATCTTTCAATGCATTGAACAGGAACCATTGAAATTCTGTATTTTACTGAGTCACAGTTTCAAACAGTGAGATTAAACTTGTACATCTTATCTCATAAAAAAGTATACGATAATAAGAGAAAAGTAAACCTGTGCTCCACAGTACATCCTCCCTGAAGATTTCTTCTTGTGCTATATCAACCCTATCCCAGGTCAGTGCTAGCTTTAATTGACTCAATCTCTGCTCTTCATCTGCTCCTTTCTTAGCTGAAATAAAAACAAACATAAATTCAAAGTTTACATTAGTTTTTACAGAAATTATTTTAGTTTATGTAGGAATCAATAAGATTATGGACACACTCTCAAATCCATTCCTGGAACCAACCAGTAGTGAGCAACAAGTATAAAATTTCATGCTCAAGGAAACAACAGCTTTTCACTGACAGGTTTGAACCCATAAGTAATTACCTGAGTCCAGCACATTTAAAACTTGGCCATGCCTCCACTAGTAAAAGTTACTGCCTATGTACATAAACATGAATGTTTATAAATTTAACCTTTAGTCTTCATTACCTCCTTTCTAAGCTGATAAATAAATAGCTGAAATATAAAGTAAGCACTGTCGTCTGCATAATTATGGATGATGCACTGTCTGAGTTGGCTTTTTTGTGTTTCATATTCAGCTGTAGACATTTTTCTTCCGCATTAAAAAAAAACCCCAAAAAAACCTGACTGAAATTCAAAGTTAACAGTGTCATCTGCTTTTTTACATTGATGTTTCTCAGCGAACCTGCTGTTTCTTTATCCATATTTCTATATCTATTTCTATATCTATATCTGTTTCTATATCCATATTTTGCTAGAAATCATCATCGTCATATATCCAGGGTTGATTAACATGTTAATGGCCGTTGGGTATCCAAGGACGGAAATCATTTGCTTGGCAAATCTACGAATCAGGCATAATTTGTTTGCCTGGTATGTATCCTAAGTGTTATTTCCATTCATTTCATATAATATTGATCATAAATACAAAAATGCTCAAGTTAAAGAAAAGATGAATTATGACAAAACAATATTCTGAATCACATGACCAACAGACTCCGGAATTAAGAATATTTGGGTTTTTCCCAGCTAATAACGTAGGTACAGACAAACTTTTACAGTAATAGCTTCGGAAATAAGTGTAACATCTATTGTGATGGGTAGTGCACCGTGAAGCTCTAAACGGTAAAAGTTAGTTTGTACCTATAGATTAGCAGGGAAAAAGCCACTTTGCCAAAGTCCGGATAACGTCTATTAAAAATGACATAGATTAAAAGTTTACCTACCTTTCAACAAGACTGAGAGAATGGACAAGTCTAAATCTTCATGTTTGTTCATATGAAACACAGTCAACTGAAAAATAATTTTATATTATTGAAATGTTTCCATTAAAACTTACAATAATGGGTAACCACAATATATAATCCAGTTTGTTGATTCCATTGTTCATTTTGATGGGCTTTTGCAGTTACAGAGGGAGGGTAAAAATGATACTGGCTGTTTTAATAACAAGGTAGGAATCACATTCTCTGTCCAATGGCATTTTTGTGTTTCGATGAAATGGGGATATATAAATGCATTCCATAATTACTCATTTACTCAAAAGCATTCTTTTATTTACATTATAATGGGAATAAATATGTGAATTATAAATCCTTATATCATTAATATTTTAACGGAGTTTAATCCCTTCAAACAATATAGAAAAACTGATTTTTCAACATAATTACCATTACATTACTTATGTACATCAATATAAAATCATAATATAAATCATGTTAAGGTAACATAATGTTTTTAAGACATACCAGGTCAGAATTTTGACAGCAGATCTGTACGGACTCTTTGATGTCTATCGTCTTTTTCTGTATTTCCTCGTCTTTCCAATTCTTACCATAAGCATCAAAGATTTTGTCCATGAGTTTAAGCTCATGTTTCTCTTTCATACTTCGGATTCCACTAAAATGATGAAAAACAATGATAATCAGTCTGATAAGAAATAAGCTTTTACATGTTAGAAATATATAAGACTGAGCAACAATATTCAATGGCAGAGCTGCCACTTGTTCAGCATGCTTGACTTATTATTCTCAAAGCCTGATTCTTTAAACCGGTTTAATTTTCTGAATAGGAAGAGTCTAACAGAATTTTTAGCAGGTAGTTGTTACATTTTAACACATTTCCAGTATGCTGAATCCATTTTTTGCTATACTTTGGCTGTACTCGAACTCGAAGGTCAAATCAAAATGGCCACCATTTACTTTCATTTTTTTACCTATTTTTTCTTGTTACTTGTTCTAAGCTTAAATGTAAAACACTTTAATTATATTCATTTAAGTAATGCATAAATGTTTATTAGAAATAATTGCTAGAGTTATAGGCCTGAATCAGGTATCTTTAGTTTGAGCGAGAAGAGGTGTGTGAAGTTTCACATGAACACTTTCAGTGGTTGCTGACATAAAACTTGCCTGAAAAATCTTAACTACAAAGGATAATAATTAAAAGACAATTCATGCTTGTGTCTTGGCCAGTGACCTATTACTATGACCAAAGAGAAATGTGTGAAGTTGTAAGTGAAAATCTAAGATCAAAACATGTTGTATGGACCTTTCCGGTTTTTCGTAGCAGAACATTTAGCCACACCTTTTCCATTCATTGCTAGGTCAACTGCTCACAAACAGTATCACAAACATAACCATGTGTTCTTTTGTGCAATACAGGTCAACCAGTGACTATGTATAATCTCAGTGTAGCAATTTGATAACAAGTTAGCCAATTTACATAAAACTGTAAACACCGGAAAGGTCCATTAAGTTTGAACACTTTCAAGACTTTCACATAAATGATTTACTAAAATGTATCCGAAAACAGATACTGCTATTATCATTAAAACAGCTCACATAATGTTATTTACTCACCCGGAACTTGTTTTTGTATGAGTGTAAGCGTATGCAATGATATCAGCAGCTCTACCAGTACCCGCACAAACGACGACGGGAATCTTGTGCTCGATTGACGTCCTGGCATCATTGATACAATCAGTACCACCCTCAACTACGACAAGTACAACCGGTATACCTAAACCTCCCTCTGAAATGTGCAAACATTTGACATAAATGTTACTTTATGATTGTTGTTCATGAACTCTTTATCTTGAAAGGAACATTTTTCCTCAGAAATGAATAATTTTTCCTTCTTTAGAAAAGGCAAACATGAATTTTGTTATGTTAAAATAGTTGTTTAACATGCTTAATAAACAAAAGATAGTTAAAATTTAGACTGGTACCGTATAAGTGGTATTTTCTGCGTTGGCTTTATTTCTGCGTTTTCTGCGGTCAGTTTCGGCACCGCAGAAATAAAAACCGCAGAATATTTCTCTAACCTGCTACGATATGTATCCTACTTAGTGAGCTGATCTTCTAAAGTAATAACGACTAACAAATTATAACGGTTAGCAGGTCTTCAAGTTGTATAAAATTGCTGTCGGGTAAGTATGTAATATGTGTTTGTTAGGATGTACATTTAATTGTTAATAATGCTTATTTAAGAATAAAGATATTTCAAACCATCCCAACCCTTATACTGCTAAATAATCGTTGTATACTTTAATTGTCATCTGATTTACGGTAAACTTCTATCAATTTTATAAAATTAAAGATACTACCGGGGGTATATTTTTCACACGTCACTTCACGCTGATCAAAGATGTATACCTTTCTATTGTTGCGCATTTTATTTGTTTGCAAGCAAACAATATAATTGTTTGTAATTACTATACAGTGTTGCGGTGACGACAATAAACAAAAGCGAACGTGTACATGCAAATATGATAGGTAGGGTAATGTGACTTAGACTTTGATAACACGAGTCACAGAATTTAAATCACGTTTTGTCCAAACAATGTGCCGCAGAAATAATGTCCGCAGAAATAAAAACATACCAAAATTTGGAAAAACCGCAGAATTTGGAGCCCGCAGAAAAAACCACTTATACGGTATGTAAGAAAACCTGATATTGAAGTCCATATACCTGCTTGAGGCTGTGATATTTTCTGCTCAAGTTTGGCTCTGATACCTGCCACACCTCCATATCTTATCCTATAGCCATCATCCACAAATATAAAGTGGGTGTGGTCAGGATTTAATGGCACAGCCGAGTCATGGAGAATAACGTTACTGGTTCTGAAATCTGCATTAAACTTTCCCTGAAATACAAACATTCACTGGTTTATTGTATACTTATAAATGAAATAGAAACAAATATTGATGAAATAAAATGCATATTTTCATTTTCTGTATTTTAACTGTGAAAATTTTATTTTCATCACAGTCTTATATATTTTCACTGGTGTCTTGCTGGACTGACCTTTATCTAAATTCTGCCTATACACAAAATAAAAGGGGAAGTAAAAAAGAAAGAGTAAAAATGCTTTTTCTATAAATGCAGGATTTATTTTCAACAAATGGTATTTTTACATGAAAATAAATATTTAACAAGTCGCAGTAGATAAAGATAAACCACCAATCTAATACAAGGATTAATATGAACTTAAATAGTGACAGAATAACATACAGGTGAAAAAGTCAAGCGCATTAGAAACCATACCTGTCCATCAACACTCTCCAGAACGCGTCTATTTTTCACGTAACCCCATGGTGCAATACCTATACAGCGTAGTACATGAACCATGCGGTCATTGTCCCAGCAAAATGACTGACCCTGTCTTACAGCTTGACCCACAGCTTTCATCACACCCATATTGAACCCTGATGATATAAGCCATGCTGACGTTGTCTTTGCTGCCTGAAGTAGAATAAATATATAGATGTACTTAATCCTTAACCTGCCAAATTTCTTAAAATAGATTTGCCCAGCTTCCATTTCTGGAACTGTCCATTGTCAATATTAGGGATATCAAATGAAAATTGGCAGTTTGTCAGAGTGGTCAGGTTGCACAGCGTGTTAGCAACATTTTCTTATTTCCCTTTTTTATCACAATTCATCACATTTGAATGTTCAACACAATATTATTATAAATGTTCCTAAACGTTTTTTTTCCTAATACATAGATAACATAAATAAATAAATCTAATATAGTGATATTATAATCTTTTACTATCTGAATTTATTAAATAGACTTGCCCTGTTTTAAATTTAGGAAATCAAATTTAATTCACAAGCTTAAAGTAACAATAGGCTGGTTTTTTAACATTTGTCAAGTCAAGCTGAATTGACTATACATTTCAAAATATTGATTGTTATAATGATGATGCCACACTCTTTTTATATATTTTTGAATGATACACTGGTAATTTTCTGTGGATATTTATAGAGATTTATTTAGGTCAGGTGATTATTGTAAAAATGTAGAAAAGATAACAGTTGAGTTATGTTTGTTATTTCGTTAAATTTTGAAGAAGAAAATACCTTTATCAAACCAGTGGAGAATGTATCCCTCATTCTTCCATCTAATTTAAAGTTTTTGGCTCCGCCCACAACAGAGATGACCAAATTTGGCCGTTCAGGTTCCATAATTTTCCAGTGTTCCTTCATCAGTTCAATCAAATTATCAACAGAATCTTCATCTGTCATTCGAATATACTGGAATAGAAAATTGGTAAAATCCATCAAAATTTAAAATGATATTTCATGCTTTCATTAAATTTCATTCAGTGTCATTAAGGAATTGTAAAAACTAAGATCTCAAGTACTTTATTGGTCTGAAATTAGCACATTTTGTACACCAACAAATGATAATCATGAGATTTGAGACAGAGCCCTTAAAAGTTTTATAACCTGTAGGCCTTAACATATTCCCAGTACTTGATTATATTAACAGTTGTGCAGTTATTATTTTCTTTATAAAAATGACTGTAACTGTGTGTGCAAAAGTTTCAAATGAATTTCTTTAATTATTGTGGATACTTAATATTGAGCTTGCATGCAAGACTGTAAGCAAATAAAATTTCTACAAGTGCATTACTACAAAGGGGAATAACTAAATAATAGTAAATTCTCACACATACAATTTAACAAATAAGACCTTTAGAAAGACTTGTGGTTAGTTTCAAAGGCATACCAGTAGTCAACTAATGGGATTGTCCAGAAAGCACCTACATGCAAAATTCAACTTGATGAAAAAATTAAATGGCCAAAATATTAAGGATTTTTTTTAGATATATAGAACAACTGACGATAGGTAAGCTCAAACTTATTGGATTTGTTACAAATACAGCTGAAGAGATTGGCACCTGGACAATCAAAATATCACACTGATTTCTTTAAATAGTTTAGCTAAAAAAGACATCATTTAAACATACAAAAAATGTTTATATGTTTCGATTATGAACTTTAAGCCGTAGCTAACTTAGGGCATCATATCATTCATCTGACCAATGCAGACCACATACTCCTTTGCCATCTGATCCTGATCTACACTTTCACCATTCTCTCAGTAAACACTTTCACCATTCTATCAGTACTTATTTTTCAAATTTTCCTTATCATTTTGAATGCAAAAATCAAGATAGAAAGATGGACAAGTCCATTTAAGATATTTAACGACTAGTAATTGTTAAACATGCCGAGGAAAGTATCCACATAAAGAAAAGAATCTTGTACCTTTGCTGGTTTTTTGCCGCCTGAATGTTCCACATTCTCAAAATTTATTTTACCAAATGCACATGAAGCTGTTGTTCTAATATCTTTCTTCCAGGTGACTGCCGGGAGTTTCTCAGGAGGTGGGTCCTGACGTCGTTCTCTCGACATTAACTTTTGTAGCTCTGGATAAAAATCAACAAATGAGCTTCATCACGACAAAACCAACATAATGCGTTTGCAACAAGCATGGATCCAGACCAGCCTGCGCATCCGCGCAGTCTGATCAGGATCCATGCTGTTCGTTATCGGTTTCTCTACTTGTAATAGAGTTTGTAAGCGAACAGCATGGATCCTGATCAGACTGCCCGGATGCACAGGCTGGTCTGGATCTATGCTGGTCGTAAACGCATTATGTTGGTTTTGTCATGACGCGGCTCAAATGTTACAGTGATTTATGTAGGCAACTAATTTCAGATTATAATGTGTCTTGTGACTTGTAAATCTGCATTCTCCATAAATACTCACCAGGTACTGAAAATCAGTCAATTATTGCATTAAATGTACATGTATATTATTAGTTGAAACTTGATCCACCAACAAACCATAAGCTAGAGGAGAGCAATTCTCATAATTATAAAGAAACCAAAGACCGTTATAGCAATTATAAAATAAAGAGGTTTACCTTTAGGTACAAGATATTCCAGCATCATATCAGCTGATGAGAAATGGGGAAATGGTCCTTGCATGCCTGCATGCTCCATCAATACCTCTCCACAATGACATCTGTAATATAACCCTTGTGTTACATACAAATATTTCAGCATATTACAAAATGACTTTTTCTTGACAAGTTGTACATTATCATGGGATATCTTGTTCAATTTATAGCTAATATCTACTTGAATTGAAATTACTTACATTATATTATTATAAAACAGAAACATATTTTCTCACCTAAAGATGTTTGAGACAAGATATTGAAGAAATTACACTTAATGGAAAAGTGCATGAATTAAAGGTTTTTTTTTTTTAAAGAAACATGGTCAAATATATTTCTTTTAAAAAATTATTATACCAATTTCTACAAACTTATACTAACTGGAGATCTCTGATTTTCTTTTTAGCTTTAGGTCCTGTGGTTTGCCCAGGCTTTGGCACAAAAGATGCACATTCCTTCTGACGAAAATGGTTGCGAACAAACACCCGAATCTCTTTGATTTTCTGTTGATAAGGGTCTTCCTCTTCAACATAAAACACTGATCCACTCTGACTACGACCAACACTCTTTGCTTTCTTAGGAATCCCTGACATACCAGGAACCTTCTTGCGTACTCCAATCCATCGAGCCTCTTCCAAAGTCATCCGGTTGCGTTGAGACTCCATCTCAACATTCGACACTGATGAGATAGCTGCCCCCCTATAATCTGCCGTGGAATATCCAACATCCATGTCAGATGTTCCCGGGAACACACGACTGTCGGCCATTTTTCCTTCCTAACTTTATTCCAGATGATCTAATATCTATGCAGTTTTACAAGTTACATCTGGAATCCATTCTACAAATAATAATAAATAGTCAAAATAAGCTTGACTGTAAATAAGATTTGTTTACTACAAGCTAAAACTAAAACATAATTGTTAAAGATCAAATTGAAAATGTTAAAAGAATAGTAGCCTGCTGTTCAGTGTTGGATCAAGCTAGATTATGGTCAGACCTCTAGCATTAAGAACATAATTATGCTCCACTTTATGAATCTCTGTTCTAGTCTACAGAGATTAAGGGCCATGAAATGACTCTCAATATCCCTTTCAACAATATTCCCCATCATGGTTTGGTTTATTTCTCCCAATATTTTGACTAAAAATGTTTTTGTTTATAAATATGTGTTCTCGCAGATATCCTTGTTATAAAGGATACTTGAAGTAACATTAAGCTTTATAATTTGCATTTAAAAAATATTTTGTTAAATTAGTATGAATATAATGTCAAACAATTTCTTAGAGATGTTTAATAGTCTCGCTCTCTGATTTCTTTTTTTTAATTATATTTTCAACAATTAATTCAAAGATCTTTTATTTGCATTTAAAATGGATATTAAAGCCATGCTTTTCTTGAAGTTTGGTTTGTGTAACTGCATATTACAATGTTGATTTTTTTGTCATTTACTTTATAACATGTGACATTAATTTAACTGAACAACCAACTAATTGTAAACGCTGTCATCTTCTGGTCAAATTGAGCATTAACGTCTCAAGTTTCTTTAATTTATCAAGTGCTGTGAACGATGTATTTAAGACAACTAGCGTGAGATTTTGATTGTCTTTAAGCAGTTCTTGCTTCCAAAACATTATACTTTTTTTAGCCACTTTTTAAACATTTTTTCATTTTTTCTTCCATCTGATGCACCATTAAACATAGATGTCCTATCACATTATAAAACTGGGTAATCTTTTGGCATTTCAATGTTCATATAACATGATTTATATTTATGAAACTTTAACTGTAATAACTATAACATCCGAATATTTTAATTATAAATTACATATGATTTAGACACTGCACTAAACCATTGATCAGCTCTGTCATTTGGACACTAACATTATATACCTTGTACAGTTGCTTGTCTCTCTGTAATACTTATTATTATAAGTAGTCTGGATTTTTATATGATTTCACGGTACTTAATGTCACTTAGAAAATATTCAAATATAAATATCATACATGAATGAGATTCAATGTCTTCTATTTAATCAGTGAACCTTTTTCCAAAACTGTTGTCAAAAAATTGTTTCAAAAGATCCAATTAAAATTACATTTTTTAAACTATTTCCAATGTCTACCATTTTGTTTGTTTGTTTTGGGTTTTACGTCACAACGACACAGTATAGGTCATATCGCAACGTTCCAGCTTTACTGGTGGAGGAAGACCTCAGGTGCCCTTCCGTGCATTATTTCAGGCACGAACGGGTACCTGAGTAGAACCACCGACGTTCCGTAAGCTAGCTGGACTACCATTTTGGGTAATTACAGAGAGGTTACTATGGTATCATGGTAATCCCCCCAAAAATCAAGTATGTTCAAGGACTAAGATGGGTCTAATAACTTTCAAGTAAAGTTGTGAAAAACTTCCAACAGTAAACCTGCTATAAAATTCAAACTATATGAACAGACAATATGTCAGAATATGTGATTAGAACATATTTTAATTGACTGTGTAAAAACGATTAAGGAAAATAGTGGTCAAATATGAAGGTTTTATAAAAAAGTTTTCTTGCCACGAATACATGGCAGATGAAAATGAAATAAGTGTGCCAGTTTAAAAAATATCAGCATCACTGTGACTGTTGCTTTTACTTAAGCAGTCAAAGTAAATGAAAATACCGTGATATCATAGAACCGTGATATCATAGGAACTGAGTATACGTCCCAATTTGAATATTGCATAATTAATTATCTAATTATCATTAGGTTCTTATATATATGTTATTTTAGGGGGTTTTGTTTAGCTCTTTTTTGTTGACATCTAATGCATAAGTCAGGCGAATCAATAAAATATCGAAATCTTAAACTGCCAATACATAGAATATATCAATACTGTACAGTACCTTGAAGTAATAAACAATAACGTAAAATTAGTGATTATTAGCTGATTAGTTGATGGCCTACTTTAATTCTTTACTGTATCCATTTTTTTCAAAATTCAAATAATCTTTAGTATCATAAGTTGTCAGTTGAAAATGGAAAACTTCGAAAATAAAACTGATAGTCGTGAACATTAATTGAAATTGTATTAAAAAACGTTTTACCTGTAATTACCTGCAATCAGTTATACATGTTGCAACCATGGCGAGTATGTACACTTCCTGTCTAAACAAAAATCGAAAGGCGTGAATTCGGAAATGGAAACAGAAAACTGTTGACGGTCGTTTAAAGCTAAATTTAAATGAAGATATTAATTAACAAGTATACTATTAAATAAATATTGTGTTTGTGAATTTAATTTGATATAATTTTGATGTTTTCGGAATCATCTTATAAATAAATCCTTTTCGTTTTCCGTCTCTAGTTATTTCCCTTTACTGCGAGGTGAAGGTCATATAATTTTTTTTACCGGCGAAGGTCAGTTGGTTGAAAGGCACTAATAATGGCCACTAAATACACAGTCGTTCTAGTAAGGCATGGTGAAAGCGAATATAACAAGGAAAACAGGTTTTGTGGATGGTTCGATGCAGATCTTTCAGAGTTAGGTGTCCAGGAAGCAAAGAATGCTGGAAAGGTAATTTCACTAAGTTTCGTTCTCAGCATGTTTCGACCCATTTTGAACTGAGATGAGTTTTAGGAATAAATTTGAACAAAATGAATTATGTGTGTGCAATGTCTGGTTTTTTTATGTCACATAGTTGTCAAATTGTTGTCTAAACGAAAGTGAATGAGTGAAACATCAGTGTTTCATCTAGAATTTCAAAATGATGTGGGATTGTCCCCCACTCAACTGAAAAATGTGGGGGATTTGAAAAAAATGTGGGGGACATGCATTCACCTAACAATGTGACTTACCAAAAAAAATTCATTTGATTTATGTTCAGGCATTTTTAAAGCTATCGCGTCTGCTCCACAACTGAAATATAAAAAATTAAATATTGAAGAATACTTGTAAAGTGTGCAGATCAAACTATCAAGCTAGATGATAATTAAAATCAGAATTTGTTACAAGATTAAATTTTACATCACCCTTCTAAATAAACTGATGCTGGAGACAAGTGATTGACAGGTGCTTGGAATCGTTTGGTGTGCTAGAAGTGTCAATCATCATTTAAGGGCGGTCCTAATCTCTTATCCAGACTTCAAAAGTCTTTGTTGACATGTGTATGTAACTGCTTGGTAAATGTAGGCAGAGTCATTTATGCAGAGAGTTGTTAACACTTTTGATCAGCAAGCAGCAGGGGGTAAATAATCTTCTAATTGACGGAGAAAGGTCACACATCTTTATCAATCAGTGGATCAGTGTCAACAGTTCTTGTGTATTACTAAATCAGTAAATGGCTGGGAAAATCTATCTGATATCGATGTGATATCAGCGTCTTAGGATAATTAACATACAAATATAATTGCAATATTGGAACTGTTCTTGCTGCAAATAAGTTCCAAATTTTTATTTTTCCCTGAAAAAATCTTTTTCGGGACCATTGGCTGATTTCGATGACAATAGTTGATTTCGATGACAATCCCAGACGTCCGGGACGTTATGGCATGAATGGATTTATACAGTGAAACATTCAACCAGTTATCTTTATTTACAATTCTACTGATAAAAATAGCTGTTTCCTTCTAGTTCGAAACTTTCAATTGGTGTATTTATGAGGATTCACCGGCACATAATACACAAATGCTACTAATGGCTTCATAATTTCCACACTTACTTTATAATACCCATACAAAGTACATGATATAGCCAAGTTATATAAGTGTGCCATCCATTTTCCAGTAAGTTACCTTTTAATCATCTTGAAAATGGGGCCTGGTAGGGTCAACCTATTCTGGCAAGTTGGAGTTTTCTTAAATTTATGATTACTTCATTTATTAAATTATTTGATGATATCTTCCATATTTGGTAGATATATACCTTCATTGGCCCTCTAACTTTTTGTGGAGTAACTGGTCACTTGTCAAGGTCAAGGGAACTGTAAAAAAAAATTATACAGCATTTATTAATATATGGATGTCTTTCATATTTCATATGGATTTGCTTAGGCAGGTACACTTTACCTTCTCCTTCAGGTTAAATTATGGGCCATTTTGGTCAAGATCAAGTTAACCTGGATGCCAAAAATAAATTTGTTAGCAAGATTATTTGCATGGTCTTCCTTTTGATTGAGTTAGGGGTCAGTGGGTCAAGGTCTAAGGTACTTTAATAGATTTTTACACATTTTCTTATACAGCCTTTATTTATTATCTGCCTTTCTTTATTGACTGATGTTTTTCATATTTGGTAGGAATATATCTTGTGTGGTCTTATTCCTCTGGATTTAAGGTCAGCAGGTCAAGGTAAAAAATGCTAAAAATAGATTTTTACACATATAAAGAGCTGAGCACTTCAGTCCTACAAGATTCTCTGAGATATTTCTTTGCTT
The DNA here is from genome assembly GCF_026571515.1 of Ruditapes philippinarum. Taxonomy (NCBI): domain Eukaryota; kingdom Metazoa; phylum Mollusca; class Bivalvia; order Venerida; family Veneridae; genus Ruditapes; species Ruditapes philippinarum. The sequence continues at coordinate 14,780 of NW_026853100.1, read as the reverse complement.
AAGGTCAAGATAATTTATTAACTTAATAAATTACCAAATTAAATGAATATGTTTTCCTATGAATTTTGAATCAATATAATGTTTACATTTCATTTCCTTAGTAAACCGATGATTGAATTGGCCTCCTTTTGAGCTATGACATTTCCAGTTACGACACCGGTATTCCAGAACTTAAAAATTTAAAGTATACTGTATGTTATATCTGTATATTTTACGCATTTTATGTATTAATTAATTGCTTTGCAATTAAACGTATGGTCAAAAAAGAAAAAAAGTAAGAAAAAAATAAACAGAAAATTCAATTTGGATTTATTTTCATCTTTTGGTATGAAACTTATCTAACATGTATTTTACTTAAGGTTACTGGTTAATTTCACACCATTTGATGAAAATAAACCCCATATTTATAGAAAAAAACATGAATATCCAGTTCCTCTATGCATTATTCATTTGGTAACTAATTTTTCAAATTTTAGGTATTATTATGGGAATTCCATATCATAGCTCTAACAAAACTTTAGTATGTTCCTCTATTATTATTGTATTTATTTTCATTTTGCAAGATTTTCTAAAACTTGACACTCTTTGAAAAGGTTTAACATGGTTATTAATAATTTAATTAAAAAAATGCTCATCATATCTGTGTAATACACATTGACAAAAGTATGTACTGTATCATCACCTTAGTGCAGTAACAGGTTAAGTTCCTCTAAATTTGATAGGAGTTAAGTTCAGTTAACCAGTTATTGCAATAAGAAGGCGGATAGCTTTTTTATTCATCCAGGAAGGAAATGAAATAATTAATTGATTTTGTAATGCCATCCAGTCATAAAGATTTTTACTGACAGTAATATACTACAATGACTGGAACATATCCAAGAGATGCTGTTGTTTTTACAGAGATTTCTCTGTAATCAGCAGTAAATCAATGCATGGTAATAGGTAATTGTAGGATGGCGGTTATTCTACTTTCTGTAACCCCAACATAGAAATAGGGTATAGGTAAACGTTATGTAACATAAGAATTACTATATTATATTGGTGTTAGGTTAGTAAGATGTTGCACATGTTAGCAATGTTTGAACTTAGTCAGATTTCCTTTTCCTCTGTGTGTCAAATTGCAGATTTACTTTTTCTCTGTGTGTCAAATAACTGGCAATTTCTAGTTGCCAGAATGTACATGTAGACATTTTGTTTTCATATAGTAATACATGATTGTACTGAATGACGTGTAAATACCGTATTTGAGTCAAATATCTATTGGTCTATTGCTCTATTCCTAATTGTAGTGTCTGGGACATATTTCTCTCCTATTTTCCATGTGAAGCATTTATAAGTTTAAAGGCATTTAGGTCAATGAAATAAAATCTGCTTGACTACAAATTGTTTTATTTATAAATTAATGACCAAGTAAAGACTTACATTATGTAAAGATGAATATAAATTTTTTTAAATGGTTAAAGCATTTAAGGCTTTAAAGAATTTATAAAATAATAAGCAAGTTGATGAAAAAAAAATCACACAAACCATTTCAACTTAGAGAATAAATGGCCTTTTTTAATGAAAAAACACAATTATAGAACAAACTACTTACTTACTAAAAAATGTGCTTAATATAATCCAAAAAAGTACACTTCAGTGATAAAATAAGATAATTAAATTTTCTTACCTTTATCACTTTAGAATTTCTAAATTTTAAAGACAGTGAGTTTGGTTGTTGTAAAAAAGAATGTTAAAAGATCTTGCACTGGTGTAAATTGACATTTTATTGATATTGAACTTTCTTTTTCAGATGCTTAAAGAGAAGAACTACACATTTGATATAGCTTACACAAGTGTGTTGAAACGTGCACTAAAGACCTTGTTTTTCGTACAAGATGAACTTGACATGCACTGGATACCCGTTGTACGACACTGGAGACTGAACGAACGCCACTACGGGGGACTTCAAGGTCTGAACAAGTCTGAAACTGCTGCCAAACACGGAGAAGCCCAAGTCAAGGTGATAGTTATGTCAAGTTTAACTCAAAGCGGCATGTCTTTAGATTAAAATGCCAATTTTCATGAAAGTTTTGAAAATATATTTGAAAGTGAAATATTGTGTATTAAACAAAGAATGTAGCTTACACATTGTGTTCTTGAACTTTAATTACCAAACAAAAGAACAAGGTATAACTTTTTATGTTTGTTATTTGAACAGGTCTGGAGACGATCGTATGACACACGTCCACCAGCACTAGAAGCAGGTGATGCTAGATCTGCTACAAATGAGGCAAAATATACAGTAAGTGTTTGATTTAATAACACTACACTGTTTACCTTTACACTGCTAGAACTGAAAGTGTTTAGCCAAAATGATTAGCTGTTGCCATCAATATCTATTGCACATTTATATGGTAGCTGTTGCCATCAATATAGAGCCAGGTCAGCCTGCACATTCATACAGTATGACTAGGTCCTATACTGTTAACTGACAAATTTCAAATTTTCATATTATGATCCCCAAAATTGATAATGGACAGTTCCAAATATGAAAAATGGATAAGTCCATAAGAAATTTGGCAGGTAAAAGTTGTTACAGTCATGTTGACATTCCTGTTGCTGTTCGCAACTTTTTAGCTCACCTGTCACAAAGTGACAGGGTGAGCTTTTGTGGTAGCTTTTCGTCTGTCGTCCGTAAACTTTTACTTTAAATGACATCTCTGCATAAACCACTAAGCCAATTTCATCCAAACTTCACAGGAATGTTTGAAAATTGTTCAAAGAATTTAATTACATGCAGAACTCTGGTTGCCATGGCAACCAAAAGAAAAAAACTTTAAATATCTTCATAAAAAACCCCCAAAGAGCTAGAGTTTAGATATTTGGCATGGAACATCTTCTAGTGAGTGTCTACCAAGTTTGTTCAAATAAAAGCCCTGGGATCAAATTTGGCCCCGCCCCAGGGGTCATTGATTTTCCCTATATGCATATAGTAAAAACTTAAAAAATATTCTTTAAAGAACCCAAAGAGCTAGAGCTAAGATATTTAGTAGGAAACATTTTCTAATAGATGTCTGCCAAGTTTGTTCAAAGAAGAGCCCTGGGGTCAAAATTGGCCCCGCCCCGGGGATCATTGATTTTCCTTATATGTATATATTTAAAACTTAAAAAATCTTCTTTGAAAAAAACCAAATAGCTAGAGTTTAGATATTAAGCATGAAACATCTTCTAGTGAATGTCTACAAAGTTTGTTCAAATAAAAGTCCTGGGGTCAAAATTGGCCAGGCCCCGGGAGACATTGATTTTCCTTAAAATGTGTATAGGAAAAACTTAAAAATCTTCTTTGAAAAAACCTGAATAGCTAGAGCTTAGATATTAAGCATGAAACATTTGCTAGTAAGTGTCTACAAAGATTGTTCAAATAAAAGCCCTGGGGTCAAAACTGGCATGCCCCAGAGGTGTCATTGTTTTTTTAACTATATGTGTAAAGAAAAAACTTAAAAAAACTTCTTTTAAAAACCCAACATTAGCTAAACCTTAGATGTTTAGCATGGGACATCTTCTAATGGGTGTCTACCAAGTTTGTTCAAATAAAAGCCCTGGGGTTTAAACTGGCCCGCTCCGGTGGCCTATATACAGGGGAGCAACTTCAGGGCCATCATGGCCCTCTTGTTTAGTTTCTTGTTTTTTGCAGGTTACTTTTTTCACAAGCCCAAAATTTTCCAAAAATGGATGGTCCTGAGCCATTTCTTAAAATGCTATAAGAAAGCACAGAAAATGTTTTCCAATTTGTATCATTCTATTTCATTGTTATTGCAGCAATATGACAAGGCCGTTGTACCAATGTGTGAATGTTTGAAGGATACTGTAGCTAGAGTACTACCATACTGGCATGACATCATTGTTCCAACAATCAAGGTTTGTAGCACTGTTTGTAAACTCGAGTCAGTGTGTTTGTTATCAGCTTTAAATATTTGTTGACTGTTTTGATACTGTGTCTTGGTCAAAACCGAAGTGGCAGCATGACTGAGTGGTTAACACGTCTAACTAGTAATCTAAGGATTGCTGGCCGCTAAGATTCAATTTCCGTCAGGTGCAATCTGTTGTTTGAACTTGTTTCCTTGTGCAAGAAACTTTACACTGATTGCTTAGTACTGGTTGGTTCCAGGAACATATTTGAAAGTGTTTCAGTAAGCTTGTACATGTAGCTTCCAACACAGTCAAACTAATTTAAATATGTAATCAAAAGCCTGCAAGCTCTGTAGTATTTTCTGATCTTTGCAATCTAAATCGTACTGTATATGATTATCTGTATGTGTTTTCCTGTATAAGTTTATTTTTATGTACTATAAGTCATCTTGCAGGGCACCAGAGTTTGATACATACGGAATTTTCCATAACTAGAGTTGCATCAAAAATCATTTATGTTCATTTTTTATGATAGCCACACTTGATCCTTGCATATCGTGGCTATTTCCTTAACAAAGACACTAAAAAAAGAATATAAAAAAATGTTGACTCGACTGGGATTTGAACTCCAGACCTCTCACCACGGAGAAGTTTTATAATCAAAGGCTGAATAAAATCAAGTCATTCTAAATTTCCAACATGTAGAAACTATATATTCAACTACCCGGCAGTCAGATTTATTTGTGTAGTATTCGGTAATCGACATCGCTAAAAATAGCAATTTCATTGATTACAATCATATTCATCCGCGTAATTTGTGAGTGTGCATTTATTGACAATTCTATAAGCCAATGCTACTTTTAAAGTTTGAATGTGTAGTAATTTGTTGGACACTTGTAACAAAAAATTGTTCTTTTTTTTTGAATTGCTGGTTTTTAAGCAGTTTTGAGTGAGAACTAATTTGCGTTGTTAGGTCTGTTAGGAAATTTTGTGTTAGACCGTGGATGTTAGCTATGTATTTACTGATCTGCGATCAGAAAATACAAAAACCAATACCAGCTGTTTAGAGCTCAGCTAGGCCAGCTTGCTTCTTTTCATCTCCATTCTATATTGACAAAGTAAATAATGTTTTGATTCCTAAATGTCCTAAGATTAACAATGAACAGTCTAAAAGTTCAAGCAGAAAGTTGATTGGTTTGTAAGAAAGCATTTGTTTATAAGTGCATATTTTAACATATTTTGTATATTTTTATAAGAACTAAGGTTTGTTAAGCAATCTACAATAAACAGCATTAATACTTGCTGTTAAATTTCAAAAGGATAAAAGAAAGTCTTGTTTCTTTTACACATTGTATCTTAATATTCAGCTTGAAATCTACATTTTTTACTTGTCTTTCTATCGTATTTTAGCAAAATACTTTCATTACTTCCTGTATTGTATTTTCTAGTCTGGACAAAAGGTACTGATTTCAGCCCATGGAAACAGTCTGAGAGCTTTGATCAAGTATTTAGATAATGTGTCTGATGATGAAATTACTGAACTTAATGTACCAACAGGTAAATTTTATATATTTATTGTGATGTTTTTAATGGGCGTCTGTGGCCAAGTGGTTGTTGACTTCAAACCACTTGCCCCTCACTGCTGTGGGTTTAAATCTCGAAAAGGACTTTGGATTCTTTCATGGGAAGAAGCTATCCATCTAGCTTACAGATACGGAGGCTCTACATATCTGCCCGCTTGTGCCTGAAATGATGTACAGAGGGGCACCTGAGGAGGAAATACAGAGGGGCACCTGAGGTCTTCCTCCACAAATAAAGCAGCCATATGACCAATAACTTGTTGGTGCGATGTAAAACCAAACCAAAAAATTTCAATGCGTTTAACTGTTTTTACACTAGCAGCAAATGATCTACAAATGCAACCAGTACAGTCACCTAGACTAGTTGGCTCAGCAGATTGATAATGGACAAATCCATTCAAGATACTGAGCTTGGAAAGGGTTTAACTATATATAAACATAATTTACTGACTTATAATGAGAAATGTGGAACTAGTTTTTCTTTCAGTCAATAGCTTTTGTGTAAATTTAAGTATATTATATCGCGAAATTTTAATGTTACACCATCAAGAGATTTTGTATAAATAATATACAAATCTTGTAATATATTAGCAGGTATTTATTAATTATGATTTATATTACAGGTATTCCACTAGTATATGAATTAAACGAAGATATGAAGCCAGTGAAACATTACTACCTAGCCGACGAGGCTGCCGTCAAGGCCGCCATGGATAAAGTCGCTAACCAGGGAAAAGCCAAGTAAAAATGCTGCCATGCCAGGAAAACTGTGTAGAATAGGAACCTTCGTATTTGAACGTTCATTTAATGTAATTGTTCGAATATGACTTTTACGTAGTAAATATAATAAATGTATGTGCAAAATACAGAACGTGCAGAACATTTGTGGTGCACATGTTATACATGTAGTACATAAACGAGTCCTTCAATGATACAAGTTTTAGTTGCAAATTTTTAATTATCACATTTGCTACACAAAGTAGGAATTCTTCATAGTAGTATATTGTACAATCTCCATGATTTTGTGAACTGTGTTTTCGGATAATATAAAGAAATTTCTTACTTAATGAGATCTGATGTGTTGTGTCATAATATGTGCTGTATTTAGATAGTAATGATTCCTAATGAGAAAACACATCAAATGTTAGGTGATTTTAATTGCACATGCTGTATAATACGTAACTGTTTATTTATTACAAGTATTTTTTTCTTTTCTTGCTTTTAAGTGCTATATTTACAAATTTGTGTTACTGTTATCCTTACCTTTTGAGAAATAGAAAAAAATAAAGAATACTCAAAAAAAAAATATTTTTTTTTCATGTAATATTTTCAGTATTTACAAATCTTGGTTCTAGTGGTTTCCATGGTCAAGTGGTTTAAATCGCTGACTTTGAGTCACATGCCCCTCACCTCTGGGTTCGAATCCTACGACAGAATTTGGATGTATGCATAACAACATGCTATCCAACTGATTACTTGAAGTTGGATATTTCTACTTATGTGCCCCCATGTGACTAAAATTACATATACACGGCACCTGAGGTTACACTCGGCCAGTAAAGCTGGAAAGTCGCCATATGATGAAATCTGAAACCTGTTTTAAGCTCACCTGTCACAAAGTGACAGGGTGAGCTTTTGTGATCGCTTTTCGTCCGGCGTCCGTCCGGCGTCCGTCCGTAAATTTTACTTTAAATGACATCTCCTCATAAACCACTAAGCCAATTTCATCCAAACTTCACAGGAATGTTCCTTTGGTGGTCACCTTTAAAAATTGTTCAAAGAATTTAATTCCATGCAGAAATCTGGTTGCCATGGCAACCGAAAGAAAAAACTTTAAATATCTTCTTTGAAAAAACCATAAGAGCTAGAGCTTAGATATTTGGCATGAAACATCTTCTAGTGAGTGTTTACCAAGTTTGTTCAAATAAAAGCCCTGGGGTCAAAATTGGCCCCGCCCCGGGGGGTCATTGATTTTCCCTATATGCATATAGTAAAAACTTAAAAAATCTTCTTTTAAAGAACTCAAAGAGCTATGGCTAAGATATTGAGCATCAAACATGTTCTAATAGGTGTCTACCAAGTTTGTTCAAATAAAAGCCCTGGGGTCAAAATTGGCCCCGCCCCAGGGGGTCATTGATTTTTCCTATATGCATATAGTAAAAACTTAAAAAATCTTCTTTTAAAGAACTCAAAGAGCTATGGCTAAGATATTGAGCATCAAACATGTTCTAATAGGTGTCTACCAAGTTTGTTCAAATAAAAGCCCTGGGGTCAAAATTGGCCCCGCCCCAGGGGGTCATTGATTTTTCCTATATGCATATAGTAAAAAATTAAAAAATCTTCTTTTAAAGAACCAAAAGAGTTAGAGCTAAAACATCTTCTAATGAGCGTCTACCAAGTTTGTTCAAATAAAAGCCCTGGGGTCAAAATTGCCCCGCCCCGGGGGGTCATTGATTTTCCCTATATGCATATAGTAAAAACTCAAAAAATCTTCTTTTAAAGAACTCAAAGAGCTATAGCTAAGATATTTAGCATGAAACATGTTCTAATGGGTGTCTACCAAGTATGTTCAAATAAAAGCCCTGGGGTCAAAACTGGCCCCGCCCAGGGGGGCGGGGTCATTGATTTTACTTATATGTGTATAGCAAAAACTTAAAAATCTTCTTTGAAAAAACCTAAATAGCTAGAGTTTAGATATTAAGCATGAAACATCTTTAAGTAAATATCTACAAAGTTTGTTCAAATAAAAGTCCGGGGGTCAAAACTGGCCCTGCCCCAGGGGTGTCATTGTTTTTAACTATATGTGTATAGTAAAAACTTTAAAAATCTTCTTTTAAAAAACCCAATGAGCTAGAACTTAGATGTTTAGCATGAAACATCTTCTTATGGGTGTCTACCAAGTCTGTTCAAATCAACAAATAAAAGCCCTTGGGTAAAAATTGGCCCGGGGTGGGGGCTATATACAGGTGAGCGACCTCAGGGCCATCATGGCCCTCTTCTTACTTAATCTGTAGAATTGGCTTTCACTCAACATAACCACCTTTTATCAGTAGAATGAACATTTACTGGATTGATGTTTGTCTCCAATATATTTTCAGCAGTGAATGAGCTAAGAGGGTACAAATATGAATATGCACATGTGCTTTTAGTCATAATGCCTTTTCAACTCCGAACAAATGGTCATTTCAACACAATTAGTTTTAGTTTAATGATTACTAGTCTGTCACTTCAGTAGAAAGCAAGTTACCAGAAAAGTTGGTAAAGTGGCTTGATCTCCTAGATGGGACCAAAAATGCAGTAAAACTGCTGCTTTCCTTACAAAAGTCAATACAACTATTACTGGTTAACTGCTTGATAGCCTGCCCAGGCAATGCAGTGGCTGAACCGTGCTCTGGTTTAATGCCATGATATGGAGGGTGCTCTACCACCACCATAACTAAATTCATTCTAGAAAAGTAAGCTTAGCCATGTTTAAAGTTTTAACAGTAATTTTCTATACAGCTTGGAATATCCTAGGTTACAAACATTTGTACTGGGCCACAAAGCTTGTCCAAAAATTTTATCAGAATTAATTCAAAACAAGATATGTTTGTAAAACATGTATGCCCCCTATCAGCAGCCAATTAGTCATGTGATAAGGTTATTATGCATGACTTCTGACCCAGTGATCAAAAAATTAATAAGGGTTATCAAGTATCTACTGGTCATGACCTTAACCTTTGACCCCTTGACCCAAAACTCAATAGGGGTCATCTGCTGGTCATGACCAATCATCATACAAAGTTTGAAGTTCCTAGGCCTAAGCGTTTTTAGTTAATTGATCGGAAACCGTTTTTACCTACAAGGTCAATGTGACCTTGACCTTTGACCCCTTGACCCCAAAATCAATAGGTCATCTGCTGGTCATGACCAATCACCATACCAAGTTTGAAGTTCCTAGGCCTGAGGGTTCTTAAGTTATTGATTGGAAAGCATTTTTACCTACAAGGTCAATGTGACCTTGCCCTTTGACCCCTTAACCCCAATATCAATAGGGGTCATCTGCTGGTCATGACCAATCACCATATCAAGTTTGAAGTCCCTAGGCCTAAGGGTTTTTCCGTTATTGATCGGAAACAGTTTTTACCTACAAGGTCAATGTGACCTCGACCTTTGACCCCTTAACCCCAAAATCAATAGGGGTCATCTGCTGGTCATAAACAATCACCATACCAAGTTTGAAGTTCCTAGGCCTAAGGGTTCTTTTGTTATTGATCAGAAACCGTTTTTACCCAAGAGGTCAATGTGACCTTGACCTTTGACCCCTTGACCCCAAAATCAATAGGGGTCATCTACTGGTCATGACCAATCACCATACCAAGTTTGAAGTTCCTAGGCCTTAAAGTTCTTTAGTAATTGATCGGAAACCGTTTTTACCTACAAGGTCAACGTGACCTTGACCTTTGACCCCTTGACCCCAAAATCAATAGGGTTCATCTACTGATCATGACCAATCACCATACCAAGTTTGAAGTTCCTAGGCCTTAAGGTTCTTTAGTTATTGATCGGAAACCGTTTTTGCTTACAAGGTCAATGTGACTTTGACCCCTTGACCCCAAAATCAATAGGGGTCATCTACTGGTCATGACCAATCACCATACCAAGTTTGAAGTTCCTAGGCCTAAGGGTTCTTTAGTTATCACTCGGAAACCATTTGGTCTACGGACCGACAAGTGCAAAGCAATATACCCCCTTTTCTTCGAAATGGGGGCATAATTACTAATGGCTTACTTTAAATTTGTTTATTTCAACTCAATGATGATGAAACCTTAATGCTTATCTAAACCACTTCTTAGCTCCTTTCCTGGAGCCACAGGAGGAAACATTTATGTGAACCCAGTAGGGCTTGAGCCCACATTCCTTGGGTTGAGAGACAGACACTTTACCCACTATTATTGTTTACCCTTTTATCAATATTATTAATGGAAGATGGGGTAAATTACATATATTTATTCACATACTTACCATGGAAAATCATACATGAAGCACAAAGATAAGATTGTGTTTACAGATATAAACAATCACATACTTGTTTTATCAAATTGTTAACTTCTTGATCAAAATCAATAAGAATAATATAACAAACACAGTTCAGAATTTATACATATTTTTATTGCACAGTATTTTCTACAAAAATTTTCACTACATTCTTAAAAACATGAAAATATGTATTCTAATATAGATATACATGTATAATGATCAGAGAATTGAGTCCTGGACCCCTAGTTAAAGACTAGATAAGACCATAAAAATGTAGCCCTATTAAAAGTATTTTCTTTTAAACCCATGTTATTTTCATTGAGCTGATTTTAAACCTGTTCACAGAGAAACTTTCATTAATAATAATGGGCCTGTTTTTGTGAAGTGAGGTATTGCAAGTGAATCTGGTTATGAAAAAAATTGAGCTAAATATGGTTTTGAAATATACATGTGATTTTTTGAAGATGTCGTAACTTATTTTACAGTACTTAATGTACCTTAAGACAATGATACAAATTAAATAGGATATCAAAACTAATGAAACAATTTTTACAGGTTTGAGAAGTGTAAAATTATTCACAATGAAGCGCTTTTGCAATTATTATGCAAGATACAAATGAAATGACTAACATTTTTTTAATGTTTTTATTGCATTGTTAAAAAAAGGTTGATTTCTGAAATTTCACGACTCATATGGAGGCATGCAACTTTTAAGAAAATTTTTAAAATAGGCTTTGTTTGTTTTTTGGGTTATACGTCACATCTACACAATATAGGTCATATTGCGACATTACAGCTTTACTGGTGCAGGAAGACCTCAGGTGCCCTTCCGTGCATTATTTTAGGCATGAACGGGCACCTGAGTAGAACCACTGACGTTCCGTAAGCTAGCTGGATAGCTTCCTCACATGAAAGAATCCAAAGTCCCTGTCGGGATTCGAACCCTCAGCGGTGAGGGGCAAGTGGAAAATAAGCTTTGACTGAATAATGAGCAGTGCACACAATGATGGGACAGCATAGACATGCCAGCTTATCTCAGTCTGCACGGGTGGCATGGGCAGAATCTGTTGCTGCCAGTAGGCTAAGAGTTAAAGTTTAAAAAAAAAAAATTAAACAAGGGTGCCATAGTCACAAAATACGCCCGTTTACGAAAAAGCTTTAGATGGAGATGGGGGCATTATGGATAAGTGTTATCTAGCAAGCAAGTTTTTATTCTTGGCACTGTGTTGTTAAATGAACCTTAAAACAAATCAATAGGGAAGATATGCACAGAATGTGTGACCTTGACCTTGGTCGCAGGGACCTGAATTTTATGCACGGCACTCAGCCTCACAATGATGAACATTTGTGCCAAATTATATTGAAATCCCTCTATGCATGTAGAAGTTTTGCTCCAGACAAGTGTTTTTCTATGAGCTCTAACTGTGACCTTCACCTTAGACCTAGAGACTTGGTTTATGTGCAGGGCACTACGTCTCATGGTGGTGAACAATTCTATAAAAGTAACATTAAAATTCCTCCATGCATGTAGAAAATATGCTCCGGACAACATCTGGATATTTAATCATCTCCAGTGACCTTGACCTTGCAAATATTAACCTAAATTAAATGTGTAACACCTGTAGTCATGATAGTTACCATTTGTGCTACAATCCATCAATAAATGATGACTAAATGGTCCCTATAACCATCTTCAAATTTTTATCTGAACTTTGACCTCTATGTGCAACCTTGACTTTGGTCGCAGGGATCTGAATTTTGCATGCGACACTCAGCCTCACAATGGTGAACATTTGTGCCAAGTTATAATGAAAACCCCCTATGAATGCAGAAGTTTTGCTCCGGACAAGCGTTTTTCAATGAGCTCTAAGTGTGACCTTGACCTTTGACCTGGATCATGCATGGAGCAATACATATCATGGTGGTGAACATTTCCATAAAGTATTATAAAAATTCTTCCATACATGTAGGAGATATGCTCCAGACAAAATCTGGATATTTCACCATCTTTAGTGACCTTGACCTTGCATATATTGACCTAAAGTACATGTGTCACAGCCGTAGTCATTATAATGACCATTTGTGTTACAATCCCTCAATAAATGATGATTAAATCGTCCCTATACACATCTTCATATTTTTATCTTTTTTTAAACGGGCGTATAAAAAGTACATGTAATTTAATAACTAAAAAATTCTGATTTAAGATTTTATTCTAGGGAAATACATTTCATTACAATTCTTAATCTTTGAATGAGCTGAACTGATATTTACTTGAAAATTAAAATATAATTAAATTTCTATGAGAAAGTATTTACATTTGATAAGGTAATTACTGTATGATCTTTGATAAATGATAAATGTTACATTCTTTAGAACATACTCAAGTCCAAGAAAGAGGATTATTTCATGCCCTTTGATTAAATTCTATTTTTAGAATTGAAAGTGAAAATAGATCAAGGGGAGTAATTGTGTAAGTCATTTATGAACAAAGTAATAACTTTGTTGTCTCCCTTTGATTAAATTCTATTTACAAAATCTGGATATTTCATCATCTTTAGTGACCTTGACCTTGTATATATTGACCTAAATTATATGTATCACAGCCATAGTCTTGATAATGACCATTTGTGTTACAATCCCTCAATAAATGATGACTAAATGGTCCATATACACATCTTCATATTTTTATCTGAACTTTGACCTCTATGTGTGACCTTGACCTTGGCCGCAAGGACCTGAATCTTGCACGCGACACTCCGCCTCACAATGGTGAACATTTGTGCCAAGTAATATTGAAATCCCTCTATACATGTGGAAGTTTTGCTCCGGACAAGCATTTTTCAATGAGCTCTAAGTGTGACCTTGACCTTTGACCTAGAGACCTGGTTCATGTGCGCGACACTGCTCCTCATAGTGGTGAACATTTATATGAAGTTTCATTAAAATCCCTCCATACATGTAGGAGATATGCTCCGGACAAAATTGGACGCCGCCCGCCCGCCCGCCAGGGGCGTTCCCATAATACGTCCCGTTTTTCAAACGGGCGTATAAAAAATGCTCTACTTTAAGCTATAAAGATATAAATTCATTTTAACATACACAGCTTGGTGTACAGCTTTGCGCATCCTATTTACGCAAAGTTGAGAAAAGTTTAAAGACAAATCAAGTTAACATTTTAGACACAGGTCATTACAACTGCAATAAATTCATAAATTTCATATCTTAATGAAATGTTTTAACTGTCTAAAACACTCTTGTGTTTTTTTAAGAAACTATAAAACTGAAAAGGCTTTGTATAAAAGCACACAAATTTGAAAGCAAAACGTTTGATTAAAAACAACTACAACAATGCTACTTACTAATAATTAACATCAATTTGAAAAAGTTTCAGTACTGTGTGAACAAGCAACATGTATTTAAAAACTAGAAATACTTTTTATTATTAATAAAATGACTACATTATAAGAAACCTGAAAAATTAAAAAGGAAAATGCATTTTTTAATGGAAACAAATATCAAGCAACAATAAGCAAACAGTAAAACAAATGAAGAAATTGAGAAAATGAATACTGAAGAAGTATGCCTGTATTCAACAAGACAAAATATATATACAAATATAAATGTATTTGTATCTGATCTAATGATGAGCTTTATGTGTCAGAACCCTGTTAATATCAGGTTTGAGACCTAGGGTTTGAGACCTTGGACAACAACTTGAGCATTATGAATCGGTGCCAGTGTATTCTGAAAATAAGATGTTCCAGTCTCAAATAGGGCTTGCTTCTTAATCAATCAAAATGCTTCATTTTTTGAAAAGTCCCATAATTAGGGTTGTTTTCTTCTGTATTGGCCCCATCACACTTATATTGGTCCGAGCTCTGTTTTAAAACATATTGTCTTAAAAGTCCAATTACAAGACAGGACAGAAAATGGAGTCCATTGTTTTGTAGATTAATAATGAAGTTAGTTAATTTTGTGGTTCATGAAATAAAATACTGTTTATTTATTATGCACCTATTATTGTAATTAAATAAAAAGAACAAGTCTGTAAAAGTTCCTGTCATTGACATAGAGATCTAATGAATACAGGCAATGAGGTATTCAGGGATTTCTAATGACTTAAATATACACATATGATGAAAAAAAACCATTCACAATCCAATACAATCTAAAATGTCATAACATATCTTCATCAGTTGACAAATAAATGACTAAATTAAAATTGTGAAGTGAATAAATACTAGAACATAATCATTTGTGTAGAAAAAATGTAGAGAAAATTTTCTC
>NW_026853099.1:0-22413 GCF_026571515.1 Ruditapes philippinarum | reverse complement strand
TTTTTGTTTGTAAATTTTTGTATCATATAATTTGTCCGTGGTCTGAAGTGAATAAAATAATTCAGATAATTTATTTTGGTAAATGATTAGTTTTCTTATAAAAATCAATAAGGTCATGTGGTAATTGCATCTGATTTCAAACGTAAGCAGTTCTTTGGTTTTTAATACATTTATTGTTGCATGCTGTTTCAGAATTACTCGAAGAGCCCTCTTTTCCATGTTGAATATTTTTTCGGTATCCGATTTGCAGTTTTGTCCCCTTATAGTATTGCAGTAGTACATTGTTGACACAATATATGCATTAAAGTATAACATTTTCATATCATCTGTCAAAAGTTTTGTCTACGGGGATAAAAAACAAAACACTGTCTATCAATTTGAAGAAAATATAAATAAAAGGTTTTGCAACAAAGCCAGCAATTTAAAATTGGTCATGAAGTGTTAAGCTGATGCATGTGAATGTTTTGATATACTTGTATTTTTATTGACGACTCACAAAATGAATCGTGTCATTCGAAGAAAATCATTGTCTTATTCAAAATCAGATAATGTATGAATGAAGGAAAGGTGGCATTCAATGAACGCAACCACCACTGACACAGAGACAAGAGTCAGCGGCAAGAGAGTAGGAGGACCCAATATATTAGACTTGACTGCTTTGTAGCCAAATAATCAGAAGTGAGAGATGAAAGTAAACATTCCGTTCGTTAATTATATATGATTTCGTTTCCTTATTACAGCTTCTGGTGTAAAATAACTAGTTTGTTATACGCTTGGAAGAATTCCTGATGTAAAGAACAGAGTTTGATAGTCCAAGTGATATTGCAGTAATTAAACTTTACTGTATAATGAATAATAAAAGTATGTCCCTTAAAAGAAAACTTTGTTTTAAAAAAGACATATTTGAGAAAAACCATATAGAGTATATTTTTAGAAACGCGCTGCATTTAAGAAATGTAGAACCCACATAAATGACCGATAATTGTAAACAAGTTTGATATACAGCTAAGTCAAATGAAAACAGCACTGGAATGTATGTTTTCGAAACAGTTTGGTATTTAAAACCAAATATTTTACTTATTCAAATACTAGTACATTCAAGTATGTTTAGATTTTACACTTATCGAAGTCAGTTGTAAAAGGATGTCCATCATATATCGTTATCTTGACGACTGCGTTGATTATAATTTAAAGGTCTTTTAAATGGAAAACTACACATATATATTTTGTTTTGGTTTCATATAAGTACTTTATCCAAAACTATTTTTAAAATTATAATTATAGATTTGTCACACGTAATTGTATATGATTATTGGTGCGTTATATTGGGTGGTTTAAAAGGTAAGAAAATGTTAATGCAATATTGTAAGCAATACAACTTTAATAAAGTTAAATAATATTTTCACTACCATTACAAGAAGAAAGGTTTTGTGAGTAGGTTTTGATTTGCCTTGTTGTTTTTTTTCTTTTTCATTTTCTTCTTATATTCTTTCCTTTTTTAAAGGTGTTACCTTTTTTCACCAGATTTATATATATCATGTAGTATAAATACCGAATCACTTATCAAAACATTTTGAGAAATTAAATCATTAACTTGATAAAATCGTCTATGGAATTTTACAACTTTGCCATTATCAAACAACTATTTTCGATCCAAGTACACAAACAATAATATTTGAATGATAGATATTCAAAATAGTTCATAGTGTCATTGAAACATGAAGGTATGTACCAATAAGAAATTACAAAGTAATCAATTAAATTTTGCGAGACAATTCCGCTGACGCTAAATCATTACATTGGTTAAAGTTGTTTTAGTTGCTTTCTTTATGTGTTTTTGAATATCGTTTTTATGTATCATTTTGTCCTTGTATTTGTATATATATATATATATATATATATATATATATATATATATATATCTTGTATTTGTCTGTTTACAGTCCGATATACAATCCATTATCCCATATCATTCCTATATCATTCCATTTCATCATCTCATTATAACAACTAATTTCTCATATTTCATTTTGACATAATTTGCATGCCGGGCCTCCGTTTTTACAAACTTCCCGGAAAATCCACCTCACGCATGCGCACTTTGATATAAATATTTCTATTCGTTTGCGCAAGAAATTGTTGTCTTATTTATTTATTTATTTATCAAATATGATAAACAAGATCAACAAGGAAAGGCGGCGTTCAATGAACGCAATCCCCATATGACCCAGCAACAAGAACAATTGGCAAGGAGCCCAGGCGGACCCACAGGGGGCCCACACAGTGTTTGGATGGTATATACTGTTTGATAGTGACCTTAAAATGAGATTTTAGTCATAACTAAAATCTCATTTTAAGGTCACTATCAAACAGTATATACCATCCAAAAACTGTGTGGGCCCCCTGTGGGCGGACCCAAACAAAAACAGGACAGGGCAAAGACAGAGCACGGACAGGTTAATCATTAAATGAGAAATAATTTGTAACTGATTAGGAATTCAAAGAAAATAATAATAGGCCCACAAAGGGGACAGGAGACCGGGGGAAGGGGGGGGGTAATCAAAGAAACAAAAACTAGAGGCAATGGGGAAAGATACTTAGCGTATGTTTATGTCCTTACTGGCATAAACAGACAATTCATACATATGAAAAAGGAACCATACGACATTGGTGGCCAGTGTGGATTTTTATGTTTGAATTGGTTTTTGATGGTACGAATATATTGGTGACGAAACTGCGAACACAGAGGGTGACGTAGGGATTTCCCAACTACAGCCAATCAGAACGGCTTTTATATTTTTGGTTTACTTCCGGTGACCGGGTACTCCCGAGGAATTCCATCAAAACAAACCAAAGTTTTAACTATTATTCTTCTATTTATTTTAAAGTGCTCTAACATTTAATTAATTAAAGGTACCTATTTATATTTATATATCAACGTTGGATTATTCACTTCTTCGGACCATTTAGACGACAACAATATATTTGTGAACTTTGAACATTTGTAAACAAACGGTGTAAATTCTTTAAATTCAGTGTTTACATATTTAAGTGTCTTTTCAATTTAATAAGTATCAAGTGCCATTTCATAGTGATATTGTAAAATGTAGATCAGGGTTGATTTTTTCATTTATCTATTTTAACTGGTGTAAAATCTTGATCAAGATCTACATGTGAAAATCAATTTTTGTTTTGAACCAGATATATATACATGTATCTATATTATTATTTGATTTTGTATATTTTAGGTTAAATTCCACAAAGCCTTGTACTTCAGGCTTCTGTGACATTGATTTTATCCTGTTGCTGGCATTTTGAAGATTTATACAGTTCACAGACATGTAGACACAGCATTTAACTATCAGGTGGTTGGTGAGCTAACACTCTGTCTCTTTTATCTTGGTCTGAATTACTAGTATAAATTACACCTGTCCCTTTTCAATTTGAAATTACTTCCATCCAGTCTAGTATTGTCCATTTACTGTAATAAATCCTATATTACCCCAGATATTATATATCTTACAGCTGAATTATTTCATATCCTATCCCGATAACTTATTGTAGCTTAAAAGCAGGACTTGCTTGAACCAGAATTTTGCCTGAAGTAAGCATGCAGATTGAATAGTTTAGCATTTATTGTAGGAACAGATCATTGTAGTTGACTTGTGAGTAAATATAAAGTATACAAGTAGGTTTGAAATATTTATTCTTTAGTTAGAATAAATTGTTCAACCCGGGCAGTTAAAATCAATTATATTTAATATTCTGTAAACTTAAAATAACATTTCATTTGAAATACTGCGACAGTATCATGTAGCTGGTACATAGATTTGAAGTGAAATATTTATTCTTTAATTAGAATAAATTGTTCATTTTTAAATCCCGCTGATTTTATATTTTTATACACAGTTTGTGTAGCCTAATTAATTTGGCGTGAACGGTTTGACCCATTTTACAGAATTTTTTTTCTTACTGTCAAACCGTTACGCCTAATTTTAACTGTCATTTTTACGCACGGAAAATCTACCGGTAACACTATCGATAGTTTGGACTGATTTTTACTGCTTAAACCTGAAAGTAACTTCAATTACCTCTAAAGATCAATAGAATATAAATTTTAGTACTAACTTCTCCTAGAAAAAATAGTAGATTGTACCTGTCTTAACGCATACATGCGATTTATTTCAAATTTGTACTGTCTACTCTATCTTCGGCGGACATGTTATGACGTCATCGTAAAAAATCGATTCCGTGAAAGCTGGTAGTAGCTACCAGTGTGTCTAGCAGGTAAGTGTGGGTTACGCATGAAGATTAAATTAAACGAAATATCGGGGGAAATAAATCTATTCATTATTTTTTAATAAATGTGTGCATTATTAAATACTATTGAAAAGTATCATTGTATTTAACCTAAAATGCAATGGTCGCAAATAGGCTCTGTACAAGTACTGTTGTTTAATATTTTTTAATTATTTTAATACATATACTCAACATTTATCAATTGGTGGTTTGCCTTCTTGTTTACTGCTAATGACTGCCAAATGTCACTCTCGGATAAAATACTGACTTCATTTATACATGAATATTTATATGACAATTAAGAACGTAAAAGAAATATTGAAGGAAACTATTTGAAATACACTTCAAATTATTCAGTATTTGTACAAATAATATTTCAAGAGCTCTTTTTCACCGATTGCCGATATATAATACCATATTAAACCTATTGATAAAGTTAAATGTCTTCTTGACATACTTTATTAATTTACTAAAAAGGAACTTTATTGTGATCCAGCCATATGCTGTGTAACTATAAAGGAAGGGTCACATATTTTAATTGAAATAAATTTTAAAGAGGATATTAAAAAAAAGTCATTGAGAAGATCAGAATTTTCAAATGAACAGATTAAGAGACTTATAAATGTATAAGGTGTATGTCTTGTTGTTTCATACTGTTTTGGTGACACTTTTGTTTATGTCCCTTGTTGTTTTCTCGTCTATGGTAAGTTTCTTCCCTTTGCCCCTAGTTTTATTTCTTTATTTCGCCCCCTCCCTCGAATTTCCTATCCCCTTCTCCTGTGCCCGTTAACTTAGTGGTCCTGTTTCATACTGTTTTGGTGACACTTTTGTTTGTGTCCCTTGTTGTTTTTTCGTCTTTGGTAAGTATCTTCCCTTTGCCCCTAGTTTTATTTCTTTATTTCGCCCCCTCCCCGAATTTCCTATCCCCTTCCCCTGTGCTCGTTAACTTAGTGGTCCTATTAATCATTCATTTATTTTTTTTCTTTGATTTCCTTCTCAGTTACATTTTAGTGATAAGCCTGACCGTGCTCTCCCTTGCGCCCTTTCCCGTTTTAATTTAGGATCCTCCTGGGCTCCTTGCCAATGGTTCATGTTCCTGGGTCGTGTGGGGTTTGCGTTCATTGAACGCCGCCTTTCCTTGTTCATCTTGTTTATCATATTGTATACGTGTATACCGAACCGTAACAAACAGATAATGATTATCAATACAAGGTTCGGCAAGCAAGCAAAGAAATGTAAAGAAACAGAAAAAACTTATCCACATTCATGTATCCACCCTCCAATAAAAACCACCAAAAACGCCTGAAACTGCAAAATCGAAACATAAATACACAGGAGTGCCAAAGACGGCTCTGGTAGGTTCAAGTGCTCCCTTTCGCCGGTTTAAACAGAATTGATCACTTAAACATAATAATGTTGAAATTTTTAATCAACATCCACAGATGTGTACATAATATGGCGGTAATCATGGAACTTTCAATGTGACACATTCGAGGTGCCGTTCAACGGGAACTAGATAACATGGAATTTTTAATGGGTATCAGAGGTTTTGGTGCCTTTTGCGACAGTCGTTCCAACATTTCTCCCATCTGTCTTACATTGTTATGCTATTCAACATCTAAATAACGGTCACTAAATTTCCGCTTGCTGTGTTTTTATCATAAAACCCGTCAAATCTGTGCGACAATTGTATTTTACTGAGGACTGTCTGAAATTCCATTTTATAGTTTGAAATTTTAAGATTTTTTTTCAGAGTTTTAAAGTTATTTTTGGTTGTTTTGAACTTCTTCCCATACACAACCGTCCTCAATTTCTTTTAAAGATAATTTTTAAAACTAGAAATTGATATGGAGTGTAATATAAATTGAAATTCTTCTTTGCTTCATCATGTATAGTATAATTATAATTCATTAAGATGTACCTACAATTACATTGTATTTTCGTATGTGGGAAATCATGGCAGGGTTATAAAATAAAAAGGTAGTTCAGAAATTTCACCTAATGATCACAGATGTTAAAAAATCCAACTTAATAATATCTAATTTGACAATTTAAACGGACTTAAATGCAGTATGATCTGACATCGGACATCATAAACTATTTAATTTCTAAGTAAGGTTATCATAATTTCCTTTACACATTCTCTTTTTAATGCTGAAATATTTGTGTGTGAATAAAAGAGTTATTCCTGCAATAATTCATATAAATAACATAAACAAATTGTATAATAAAGCTTGGCAAATACAATCGATTGCCGCCGATACCTGTGTTACACCATGGATTTTACCAGTGTTTACAATTTTACCATGACACCGCTTTCCAATATGGCCGCTTTCAATAATTTTCAACGATTAAAAAAATTAAAGTGGAATATTTAGACTTCTGTTCGACTTTGAAGTATGATAATTTGGAACCTTGCATAAAAAACGATTTTCTTTCAGGTAATGTAGACCGTTTCTTTGAAACTTTTCTAGTTTTCGCTCCCAACAACTTTTAATTGGGAAGCGTCCGTGCATAAAAATGCAGTTCGTGGTTGGACTTGGAAAAAGACAGCGCCCGTCCAAAATTATCTCGGTGTCTCTTTGACAAGTCTAATAAGTTGGACTACAGTTTGTGAGAACCGACACCAAACTTCTTCTTCATTTTCAAATAGTGAAGTGTTTTGTGTAAGTGGTAATTTATCTTCTTATATAGAATTATTTTATATTTACAAGAATCCAACATATATACAAATAGCAAATCAGTTGTTGCTTCTTTATCACAGCTGAAAAGTTGATAATTTGGGTTCTACTCATTTAGTCATTATAGAAAGTCTGTTGATAGGTATATTATTTTACTTTATGAACTGAAAATTAAACATTTTGCATTGATATAATTGTCTAAATCAGAAGAAAGGAAACTTTACACATTTATTTATCCCTTTTAGCTTTGTGTGTACTTGTATTAAGTTGAGTCTGTGCCTGAGCAGGTAAATCTAAAGATAATCTATGAAAGTTAGATCTTTGGGTTATATTGTATAGAGTACTGGACTGAACATTGTTTGCAATACAGAATTCCTGCTATTATTTAACAAGCCTGTGTGTCCCTTGCAATTACCATAAATTAGTTGAAATTTATACACTATAGCAAGTAACTGAACAAGTGTCTGTGCATTTTACAATATAATTTTATAGACTTGTTACCTGTAGCTTGACAATCTTAGGTGTCTATAATAAGTTATTTATTTAGTAAGTTAAGCACTGAATATTATTCAGTTGAATTTAATACTGCTTTATAATAGAGACTGAATATCAGTGTTATTAGATCTATTGTTTTACAAACTTTGATCTAATTTACTGACTGTATCTGGTACATATATTATTCAGGTGACCTTGAAATTTTGTGTAATGTATGGTGCACTGTGTGGGTCATAATTTGAATAAAGTTGATTAATTATTTTCAAGTCTTTGTGTTTTTTCTCTTGAAATAAAATTGTTTTATTTCTATTGTTTGTTTTTTATTACATCTATATAGACCTAAGCTGGTTACTGATGTAAATCATTTTTTTAGTGTATGGTGTACAATTTGTGCCATTTGAAATCCTGAATTTTAAGTCACGTTTATTTATTTTTTGGTCCAATCCATTTTTTAGCTCACCTGTCACAAAGTGACAGGGTGAGCTTTTGTGATCGCTTTTCGTCCGTCGTCCGTCCGTAAACTTTTACTTTAAATGACATCTCCTCATAAACCACAAGGTCAATTTCATCCATACTTCACAGGAATGTTCCTTTGGTGGTCACCTTTATAAATTGTTCAAAGATTTTAATTCCATGCAGAACTCTGGTTGCCATGGCAACCGAAAGAAAAAACTTAAAATATCTTCTTTTAAAAAACCCTAAGAGCTAGAGCTTAGATATTTGGCATGAAACATCTTCTAGTGAGTGTCTACCAAGTTTGTCAAATAAAAGCCCTGGGGTCAAAATTGGCCCCGCCCCAGGGGGTCATTGATTTTCCCTATATGTATTTAGTAAAAACTTAAAAAATCTTCTTTAAAAGAACTCAAAGAGCTAGAGCTAAGATATTTAGCATGAAACATGTTCTATTGGGTGTCTACCAAGTTTGTTTAAATAAAAGCCCTGGGGTCAAAATTGGCCCGTCCCAGGGGGGTCATTGATTTTCCCTATATGCATATTGTAAACTTAAAAAAATTTCTTTTTAAAAACCCAAAGAGCTAGAGCTAAGATATTTAGCATGAAACATGTTCTAATGGGTGTCTACCAAGTTTGTTCAAATAAAAGCCCTGGGGTCAAAATTGGCTCCGCCCCAAGGGGTCATCGATTTCCCCTATATGCATATAGTAAAAATTTAAAAATTCTTATGTTAAAGAACCCAAAGAGCTAGAGCTAATATTTTTTAGCATGAAACATCTTCTAATGAGTGTCTTCCAAGTTTGTTCAAATAAAAGCCCTAGGGTCAAAATTGGCCCGCCCCAGGGGGTCATTGATTTTCACTATATGCATATAGTAAAAACTTAAAAATTCTTCTTTTTAAGAACTCAAAGAGCTAGAGCTAAGATATTTAGCATGAAACATGTTCTAATGGGTGTCTACCAAGTTTGTTCAAATAAAAGCCCTGGGGTCAAAATTGGCCCCGCCCTAGGGGGTCATTGATTTTCCTTATATGTGTATAGCAAAAACTTAAAAAATCTTCTTTGAAAAAACCAAAATAGCTCGAGTTTAGATCTTATGCATGAAACAGCTTCTAGTAAGTGTCTACAAAGTTTGTTCAGTTAAAAGCCCTGGGGTCAAAATTGGCCCTGCCCCGGGGGTCATTGATTTTCCTTATATGTGTATAGCACAAACTTAAAAATCTTCCTTGAAAAAACCCAACTAGCTAGAGTTTAGATATTAAGCATGAAGCATCTTCTAGCAAGTGTCTACACAGTTTGTTCAAAATAAAACCCTGGGGTCAAAACTGGCCCCGCCCCTGGGTGTCATTGTTTTTAAACTATATGTGTGTAGTAAACTTAAAAAATCTTCTTTTAAAAAACCCAATGAGCTAGAGCTTAGATGTTTAGCATGAAACATCTTCTTATGGGTGTCTACCAAGTTTGTTCAAATAAAAGCCCTTGGGTTAGAATTTGCCCTGTTGGGGGGGGGAGGGAATAATTATTTTTCATTATATGTGTGTAGTTAAAACTTAACATCATGAAACATCTTCTAATGGGTGTCTTCCAAGTTTGTTAAAATAAAAGCCCTGGGGTTTAAACTGGCCCCACTCCAGGGGGCCTATATACAGGTGAGCGACCTCAGGGCCATCATGGCCCTCTTGTTTTGTTTTCTCATCATGGCGGATGGTACAACTCAGTCCTTAGACTATTCAGATGCAGATCTAGAATTTTTTGCTAGACAGTTACAGAAATCTGGTAAGTTTCAAGTTAATGCAATGGCAAGTACACCTCATACAGTACACTCAAGTCATACATTTAATGTTACACCTACTCCTTTACGGGAACATATCAGCAGAACAGGCAGGCACACATCAGGTTCACTTTCCTCCACCTGTTTATAGCATTCCTCCACCCATGCCTAACCCTCAACCATACTTGTCTTTTGTGACAAATAGGGACTTGGTACATGCTCGTATCCCCGAGTTACTTTCTTTTTCAGGAGATGGGAAATACAACTCTACAATGTTTGAGATATGGCACTATGATGTCAATTGTGTCATTGATGAGGGTAATTATCCACCATTTATTATTAGAGAGGCCATTCGTAAATCTTTGAAAGGCAGTGCCAGAGGTGTTCTTTTGCATTTAGGTGAAAACGCAACTGTTCCTGAGATCTTGAATGAGTTAGATGGTATTTATGGTAATGTTCATTCAACTGAAAGGTTGCAGGAACAGTTTTATAATGAACAGCAGAAGGTGGATGAGTCTGTTGCTGACTATAGTTTGCGTCTGGAGAGGTTGCTTAGCAGGATACCATGCAATCTTGATAGGTTGTCCAAGGATGAGATGCTGCGGGGTAGGTTGTGGTCAGGCCTTCGTGATATAGAGCTTAAGAATGCCTCTAGATTTCTTTTTCAGAAGGACCTCAACTTCAATACTCTTCGTAAAGAGTTGAGAGCCATTGAGGAAGACTTACGCTTGTCTCGGTTAGCCACTTCTCTCCCTCTTTCCTCTAAGCAGGCAACCCCTCAGGCCAATATTTCTGTTACTACTTCTAATACTCCTAATGAGTCTGTTCCTGCACAGCAGTGTGTCACTACTGTAGATAGTAGACTTCTCCAGGAAATAAGGGCCCTTTCTAAGCAGATGGAAGGCATGGAGTCCAGGCTGTCTAGTATGGAGAAGGAACTCAAGGGCTTGAAACAAGAGAGATCTTCCACTCAGGATGTCAAAGCCTCTGCCAGTCCTTTAAACTACAGTCGACCTCCATCGCAGGGCAGATGAGAGGTCATACTTCCCCTTCTAATGACCCTGCTTCTACATTTCCTCTAGTTGGCTCTTCTAATGAATCTGAAATTCTTATAAATGGCACTTCTACAATAGCTTTGATAGATACTGGCTCTATGATTTCATCTATTGGAATTCCATTCTTCAAATCTATAAAGCCCCAGCTTGTCATGTCACAGTTGTCAGATTTTATGTCGGATATTTCTTCTGCTAATGGTTCTAAGGTACCATATCTAGGATATTCAGTTCTTGATATTTCTTTTTCTTCTCTTTCATCACAATCTTTTTCAGCTCCTATTCTGATTGTTCCAGACACAGAGTACTCCAGCAGAGTTCCTTTGATAATAGGCACCAACATACTGAATGTTTTGAAGTCATCAGGAACAGAGTCAACATCATCTCCACTTTCAGACATCATATCTTCCTTGCCTGACATTGTCACCAAACCTGTTACTCTTCTTCATCATCAGACTGTCATTGTGAAACCTTTTGAAACAACAACACTTGAGGGCAAGGTGAGACATATTGGCAACATGTCATCTGGTGTTACAGAGTCTACTGATTCTCTTATGTTGAATGTGTGCCATAGATTGGTTAAATTACAGCCTGGTACTTCTTTTTGCAGAGTTCCAGTACGTGTTTGTAACTTGATTGCTAGAGCTATTACCATTCATCCAAGAATGACTCTTTGTAACTTACATGATGTGTCTGTTGTTCGCACCATTGATCCTTCAGAGGGTGTTGCTGATAAATCCCACAATTCAGACAAGTCTCTTGATGACCTTGGTATTTCTATTCCCACTGAAACTTTAACTTCTGAACAGCAGGTTAAGGCAACTTCCTTCTTCAATCAGTGGAAACATATTTTCTCCTCTGGGCCTACTGATCTTGGTTTTACAGACTTGGTCGAACATGAAATCAATCTGTCTGATCCCACACCTTTTAAAGACTCTTATCGCCGAATACCGCCAGGGATGTTTGAGGAGGTACGTGAGCATTTACGAGACATGATTTCGGCAGGAGCGATCCGTGAGTCCAAGAGTCCTTTTTCTTCTAATGTTGTGTTAGTAAGAAAGAAGGACGGGTCTTTGCGTTTTTGTATCGATTACCGGAAACTGAACAACCGTACAATCAAGGATGCTTATGCCCTTCCTCGCATCGACGAAACTATAGATTCTCTCATTGGGTCCACTATTTTCTCTAAACTCGACCTTCGCTCAGGTTACTTGCAGTTCCCAGTCAAAGAATCTGATAAGCAAAAGACTGCCTTTAGTGTTTGGCCTCTCGGATTCTATGAGTGCAACAGAATGGCTTTTGGTCTTATCAATGCCCCTGAAACGTTTCAGCGTCTGATGGAGCGTTGTATGGGCGAACTTCACCTTCTGTGACTGTTTGATTTATCTCGATGACATTATCATCTTTTCTGATTATATTGATTCTCATTTCCGTCGCCTTCAGTCTGTCTTTCAACGTCTTGAGATGCACAATCTTAAACTTAAAGGGTCCAAGTGTGAATTCTTTAAGGCGCAAGTCCAGTATTTGGGTCACATTGTTAGTGCTGATGGTGTGAAGACAGATCCTGAGAAGATTGAAGCACTCAAGACATATCCTGTACCTACTTGCCATAAGGAGTTGCGTAGCTTTTTAGGTTTCTCAGGTTATTACAGGAGGTTCATTAAAGACTACGCACAGATCGCCAAACCTTTGAATGACCTTATTGGTATTCCCACCTGCAAAAGTTCTTCTAAGAAATCTAAAGTTCCTTTCAATTGGGGTACAGATCAGCAGAATGCCTTTTGTTCTTTGATAGATAAACTTTCTTCTCCTCCAGTCTTAGCTTTTACTGACTACAATAAAACATTCATTCTTAATGTTGATGCCAGTACTAGCGGTTTGGAAGCGGTTCTTTACCAGGTTGGTGCTGATGGTAAGGAGCATGTTATTTCCTATGCCAGTAGGGGTTTGAGAGCAGGAGAAAGACATTATCCTGCTCACAAACTAGAGTTCTTGGCTCTTAAGTGGTCTGTCTGTGATAAGTTCCATGATTACCTCTATGGTAACTCTGTGGAAGTTAGAACAGACAATAACCCACTTACCTATGTGTTTTCATCTGCCAAGCTTGATGCTACCAGTCACAGGTGGTTATCCTCCTTGTCTGCGTATGACATCAACTTGCGGTACAGAGCTGGTAAAGAGAACATCGACGCCGATACCCTTTCTAGAATTCCTTCAGCTTCTTCTCTTCCTGATTCTAACATTCTCCTTTCAGATGCTGTCAAGGCTCTTTTGTTTTCTCAATCTGAAGGTCCAGGTCAACTTCCAGCTGTTGAATGTATTTCTTTTAATCAAACTGTTCTTTCTCTTAATCCCAGAGACGAGATTGAAGTCGGAAGCAGCCTTAAGTCTATTGATTGGAAGAAGGAGCAGCAAGATGATCCAACACTTTCCCGTTTAGTTCAACTCTTTGAAATTGGTCATAGGTTAACTGAACGCCAAAAGTCACATGAAACGGCCAAGGTTCGATCGTTTCTGAAGGAATGGAGCAACCTTTACTTTAAGGATTCAATTCTTTATCGTAAAGGTACTTCAAATGGTTATCCTGTTACTCAGCTTGTTCTCCCTGAACATATGCTTGATTTAGCTTTCCAGGGTTTGCATGATGAGGCAGGACATCAAGGTTGTACAAGAACGATTTCCTTGTTCCGTTCACGTTTCTTTTGGCCTCAGTTAGAACAGTATATCGAACACAGGGTTCGAAACTGCCCCAGATGTATCCGGAGAAAGTCATTGGATAAAACGACTGCTAAGTTAAATCCTATTCAGTCGAGTTATCCAATGGAAATTGTCTGTATGGATTTTCTTTCTCTGGAGATGTCTCGGGGTGGTTATGAAAACATCTTGATCATTACTGATCACTTTACTCGTTTTGCTCAGGCTATCCTTGTCAAGAACCAAACTGCACATACTGCCGCTAAACTTCTCTTTGAAATTTGTGTTTGTCACTATGGTTTTCCTAGTCGGTTCCATAGTGATCAAGGGGAAAATTTTGAAAGTGAAGTTATCCGGGAGTTGTGCAAGTTGGCCAATATTGACAAGACCAGGACTACTCCTTATCATCCACAGGGGAATGGGATGCCTGAGCGCTTTAACGAAACCCTCTTGAATATGTTGGGGACCCTGGAAGACGACAAGAAGGTCAATTGGAAGTCTCATGTTCCCGCTCTTGTCCATGCCTATAACTCTACTCCCCATTCTTCTACTGGTTATTCTCCCCACTTTCTCATATTTGGTCGCCACCCAAGGCTTGCCATCGATGCGTTTCTTGGCATCGAACCAGACAAATCTCCTGTCAAGGACCATTCTAACGTCTCAGGTCTCCAGAACCGACTAAAATTCGCATATTCTGTTGCACACCGAGAGGCCAAGAAACAAGGCAAGAAACATATAAGGTACTATGACCTCCATGTGAGAGAAGCGGAATTGAAGCCCGGGGATCGAGTACTGGTCCGAAATGTAGGTGTTCGGGGAAAATCCAAACTTGCCGATAGATGGGAAAAAGATGTATACACCATTCTCAGCCAGCCCACCTCTGGAATTCCCATCTATGAGGTGAAGAAGGAAAACAGCAAGGATAGGTCCAGGGTTTTGCACAGGAACCTTTTACTTCCCTTTATGGGGATGCCTTTGTGCAAAACAACTGAGTCCTTATACAAGCCAGCTTCCTCTGACTTACATCCCTCCTCTGATGTTTCCATCACAGCTCCGTTAGATTCCAATGCCTCACTTACATCAAGTCGATCAACTGTTTCACAAAGCAATTCTTCCACAATACATGATTCTAACAATTGTATGTCAACTTCTTTTACAGGAACATCAAACAGCAAACAAGATGCCACGTCAACAACTCAAACTTCTCATTCTGTTACAGGTTCAAAATATGTTATTCCTGCACTGAGAAATCCAACTAAGGACAACAACAATAATTTACAGAGGCAGAAACGTACAAGAAAGAAACCCGGATGGATGCTAAATGATAACTGGAAATTAGATTAATGCTTTTTCTTTTGATTTATAGTCTAGGTGTGTTTCAACTTTGAAGTTAGGCGTTGCTCAGTACCTGATGTGTTTCGTTTTATGTTTTATACCATGTACCATATATTTTACCTTGGTAATTTATAAATGTACTTTACAGTACTTTAAAAATAAAGGATTTATTGTTGAGAGTGCACCTCTTCAATGAATTCACAGTTCTACTGATAAATTAAAATTTTGTTTCCGCGTGACATATATTTTTTCGCGATTCGCGGCATACGGTATTTTTCTGGAACATGCTTGAGTTTAAGGTATTTTGCCCGGGTATTATATATTTACTCACAGGTTGTAATTGCCTTCAGTATTTAGATTTAGTTATGTAGTACCTAGTAGTTTAGTTACTTTATGGTCTAAGCTTACTACTTGCAATGTCTGATTCAAGCTCTTCCTCTTTAATATTTTATGAATGTCGGGGCGACATTCCCCAAAGTGGGGAAGTATGTCATGTGGTCGATATTCGTGTTTTTGTATATCGTTTTTATGTATCATTTTGTCCTTGTATTTGTATATATATATCTCTCTTGTATTTGTCTGTTTACAGTCCGATATACAATCCATTATCCCATATCATTCCTATATCATTCCATTTCATCATCTCAATATGACAACTAATTTCTCATATTTCATTTTGACATAATTTGCATGCCGGGCTTTTACAAACTTCCCGGAAAATCCACCTCACGCATGCGCACTTTGATATAAATATTTCTATTGGTTTGCGCCAGAAATTGTTATCTTATTTATTTATTTATTTATTTATTTATTTATCAAGGCGTATGTTTATGTCCTTACAGGTAATTGTTGTTATTCATTATGTTTCATTAACATGCATATTTCCATTGATCGTTAAAGACGTTTATGTATTTCGGATCTGTATTTATGCACTTTGATATAAATATTTCTATTGGTTTGCGCCAGAAATTGTTGTCTTATTTATTATCCCCCGCCGATGGAATCGGGAGGGGGATATAGTTTTGGCGTTGTCCGTCTGTCCATCCGTCCGTCCGAATTTCGTTTCCGGAGTAGTTCTCTGCAACTACTGGCTGGAATTCAACGAAACTTTATGGGAATCATCAATATCAAGAGGAGATGCGCATATCGTCGGCTTGTTCCGGTCCGACCCTTTAACTCAGAGTTATGGCCCTTAATTAGTTATGTAGTATGCATATAGAGTAAAAATCGTTTCCGGGGTAGTTCTCTGCAACTACTTGCTGGAATTCAACGAAACTTTCTTGGAATCATCAATATCAAGAGGAGATGCGCATATCGTCGGCTTGTTCCGGTCAGACACTTTAACTCAGAGTTATGGCCCTTGATTAGTTATGCAGTATGCATATGGAGTAAAAATCGTTTCCTCGCTACTTCTCTGCAACTACTGGCTGGAATTCAACGAAACTTTATGGGAACCTTCAATACCAAGAGGAGATGCGCATATCGTCGGCTTGTTTGGGTCAGACCCTTTAACTCAGAGTTATGGCCCTTGATTAGTTATGCAATATGCATATGGAGTAAAAATCGTTTCCGGAGTAGTTCTCTGCAACTACTGGCTGGAATTCAACGAAACTTTATGGGAATCATCAATATCAAGAGGAGATGCGCATTATTGTCGGCTTGTTCCGGTCAGACCCTTTAACTCAGAGTTATGGCCCTTGATTAGTTATGTAGTATGCATATAGAGTAAAAATCGTTTCCGCACTACTTCTCTGCAACTACTGGCTGGAATTCAACAAAACTTTATGGGAATCATCAATACCAAGAGGAGATGCGCATATCGTCGGCTTGTTCCGGTCAGACACTTTAACTCAGAGTTATGGCCCTTGATTAGTTATGCAGTATCCATATAGAAAAATATTTGTTTCCTCGCTACTTCTCTGCTACAACTGGCTGGAATTCAATGAAACTTTATGGGATACTAAGAGGAGATGTGCAAATAGTCGCCTTGTTCCAGTCAGATACTTATAACTCAGATTTATGGCCCTTGATTAGTTATGTAGTATGCATACATCTCATTGGCGTTTCCAGATTTTACTATTTAACACAAAG
Source organism: Ruditapes philippinarum (assembly GCF_026571515.1). Taxonomy (NCBI): domain Eukaryota; kingdom Metazoa; phylum Mollusca; class Bivalvia; order Venerida; family Veneridae; genus Ruditapes; species Ruditapes philippinarum. The sequence continues at coordinate 5,543 of NW_026853099.1, read as the reverse complement.
TTATGGCTCTGTTATTGCCCTGAATATTTATCAAGTTCAAAGAATATTACTGTTTATGCCTTGATTAATATATAAATAAAGCCTTATGTCTTCAGTTGTTGTGTTAATAATAAGCAGTACTCGGCGGGGGATATAAATTCAACGAATTTGCTTGTTTATTTATTTATCAGGGCGTATGTTTATGTCCTTACAGACATAAACAGACCATTCATACATATGAAAAAGGAACCATACGACATTTATATTTACTATTACTGTTAGATTGATTCCTTGACTGGTTATGGGATAATAATTTCGGCATCTCATGAATAATTGTCTTAATATATAATACGTATATTTTCTGGATATTCTTGAAGAATAGTTTATCTCTATTCCTTCCGGTAATTTAAGAGCACCTCGAACAAAACAGGACATGGTCTTCTTCAGCTGCTGATATTATGGTATAAATTTATAAAACAACAAAAATGCAATTTGTTTTGTTTCCTGTTAATAGTACTCCATCCGACCGATCTTTTAAACACCTCTTTATCATCTTGTGAAGTACCATCCTTTTGGAAGGACGCCTGTGTTACTACTATTTCAAAAATGGTGATTGATCTCTTGCCAACAATTATAGACCTGTTTCTTTTTTAAATACTGTACGAAGAGTCTTTACTTGCACATACATGGAATTCTTATACCAGTGCAGTCTGGTTTCGACCCTAGAGACACAACTGTAAATCACCTGGTATATATCTGATAGTGTCCTTACTTATACCAGACCAACACACAACCGCTATAACTGAACGCATTCAAATAATACAACCGGCATAATACACGAACTTTCTTTATATCTTAAATCTGTTTTCCCAACTGCAACACGTGAATTGAATAATTTACCCCTTAATATACGAAATGCGCCGAAGCTTCAAAAATTAAAGAATTATGTACTAGTATCACGTAATATTTTTTCTCTACATTTTTATAGAAGCAAAGTCATTATTACTTTATCTTTATAATGAACATTCTAATATTTGACAACTCAACATCCCAGACATTGATAATGCAGTTATTTTGAAGCACGTTCATATTTATATCTTAGAAACAAAACAATTTATTTGACATGATAGTGAGACAATATACCTCTTTTCCCTTTTTTATTCTTTTTCGTGTCTTCATTCTCCTTGGGATATCTAATTTTGCTTACTATTTGCTTTTGCCTCTGGCTAGTCTTTATCGATTACTTTATTTTTATGCTCCCCGAAGGAAGAGCATATAGTCGCCGCCTTTCCGTTTGTCCGTACTTCCGCTCTCACGGGACAGTAATAATTTGGCTAGAGATACAATAGGTAACTGTTCTTTCTCTTTGATGTCATTCATTTTGTAACGCTTTTATGTTGCTCTTTTTATTATCCCTCATGGACAGACACATTCAAACCGAGTCTGCAAGTCTTTTGTTGTGAAAAATAGTTCCGAGGGATCGGATTTTCGTGCACAACTACGATGTGGGATTGTTTTCTAATAGCTTAATTCAGATTTGATACATATTAACAAAATGATAAAAGAAATATGTATATTGTGTCAAGTCATATATTAAATATAAGATTGGATTTTCTAGTGTTTAACACCGGCGCAAGGCAATCTAATCGAAGTTTGTGCATTGAATAAAGTTTATATTGTCTCAGGTTACTGTACATTAAGGTTCACACTGACCTAAATTTTGGTTCAAAATTCATATCTGTGGCTAATATTTCGTGCAAATTACATGCACGTATATAATCACCACTTTGTGATTCAGAATTAACATTTTAAGAGCATGCTTAGAGTCATGTTCTGGGTCTGTACTTGACAGGGAAAACCGACCGTACCCGTTTAAACGGACACACGTGACACCCCTAATTGATATTATTTTAAAGAACTAAGAAATAAGTCTACCCGTTAAAGTAAAAATAAAGAATAATAAGAAGAGTTTATATTATATAGTGTAGTTAGTTTCAGTTTTATAACAGACATGTTTTCAAACAATTCTATTTAAAGACCTCCATTCATTACACGAAACTATATACATTGTACAGATTATCGATTTGTTATTTTAGATAGTTAAAACGGAAGTAAAATATTTGAAAATACAGTGTCATAAAGCAATCATAAAGAAGAAATACTCTTCCATAGCAAGGAAATAAACAGTCCGGTAAGTTGCTTTTATTTCATTTTCGTCTTTCCCCTATTCATTTAATAAAGGTTATTCAACAAATTCCCGTAAAAATCAATTATGCAAGATAAGTTATTTGTTTCCTTACCAAAAGAATTAAAAGCTATATTGACTGTAGTAGGATGACTTTCGGTTTCAAAACACGAAAATATAAAAGAATACATTTTATAAAAACTGAAACGGTGCCTGTTATGATAAAAAATGTAAATTTGCTGAACCATAGTTTTAAGTTTAGATATTATGGCTGCTCATTTAATTGTGAACTATCTTTCAAAGATTAATAAAAGTCCAATTAAGCCTAAAAAATGCTTAAATTTGCACTTTTCAAAACCCCTTTTTACAGTGTCTTGTTACAGCTTGCAAACTTTAATTCATTGGGTGTATAACTGAGTCATCTGTAATTGTTTTCCTTGTTGACAATAAGTATAGATAAAGTAATTCAGAAATAAAGTGTTTAGTATAAAGTCAAAATATCACTTATTATGTAAATACTTTTATATCATTTGTTTATATTGGGCTACCACTAAAGAGTTTTATGGCCAGAACAATACTGGAAAACATTATTCAAAACCTGTGTTTATATTTATTTTATTATATTATTTTAATGTAGGTAACTTGTGTGCAAAATTTCATTCCTTGACTCCCTTTTCCCAGAATAACTTTTTTATCGTGCAAAATTACCAAAAACAATGAAATGCGAGGCAATGTTTTTCACTCAAGCATGGTTTAAAAACGCACAATAAACCGATTTCAATATAAAGCTGATTACATTTCTTTATCACCTATTGCAGATTTTTTTTTAATTTATAATAAGTTCATCACTTGATCTATGAAAGAACTTCAAATGTTATGATTTGGCTATTTGACCTTAATTGTGCTCCTTTAAAAAATCACACCATCGTAGCAGGCTATAAACATCTTAAATGATTTTAATCCTCTACAGATTCTAAAAGAAAATCTATTTCGGACGTTTAATGTGTCCTTAACGTTATTAACAAATGTGAGTATGACGAAGTAAAAATTACATTCATTGGCACGTATGGACATTTTTTGGGGCATGTTTTCAAGTTAGCATCCATTTAACTTATCCTGATATATTCAAAAAAAATGAGGATTTCAGGGCTGTAAACGGTAGCCCAATTTGACTTAGTTCAAGTTGGAAATGAAGAAAAGTTAAATAAATCAAGTTCAGGCTATATGCTTGCATTTAATCAATCATAACTGAGTTTTAATTGGTTTATTGGTTTATGCATTTATTTCGATAACAGATTCGTTTTTCCTTTGATCATTATGGCACTATATATTGAAATACTTTTTTTTCTAATCAACTAATGATGTAAATCTTGTTTGACCATTATGATATTATTATCAAATGTTTTTATATTGCTAGATATGAGTTATTCAAGTGTACCTGCTACCGGTGCTAAAAAAGGAAGCAACTGGACTTACAAAATTTATTTCTCACCTGAAGCTGACAAAAGCTCTAGCTCTCAACATGAAATCGAAGATGAAGAACTGATTGTCAAACTTCAGACACTTTTGGATGTCAACGAAAACGTAGTAGAATATTTTGGGCATTATAAGCATGCAACTTTTTTCTTGGCCATTTAAAAAGCGAGATATGCCTTTATTCATTTGTTGATACTAGGTTTTGAAAAAAAGACTGGTGGTGTCAATCGAAAAGAATTCTGAAGGTTATATTCAAACGTAGCAAAGTTAGAAAGCCGTTTCTCTCAACAAGTATCGTGGGGCCCGTCCAAGGGACCTGCCCATGACCGAGATGAAACGGATACGGGAAAGAAGAAAGTATGAAGGGGAATTGATTGAATGGCTTTATCAAAAAGATGAAACGAATAAGAGATATAAAGTCTTAAATAGTATCTGTCAATCATGTTGAAAAGCCTATTTGATTTGTGGCTACGGCAAAAATTTATAAACAAATACATGTTTGGGAGATTTTGTGAACCATTTGTAATTAAGCGGATATTAATAAAAGTTCACTTACATATACCTTGTGAACAACATAAGAAACTCAGGCATGTTGTATATATTATTTTTGAAAAGATAAGATTTACGATAACTCTGTGATGCGGGGTTTACGGTGGTGGGGGTAGGCTTGGTTTCCGTGTCCATAATATTCTTTAACAAATTAATAAAACATTCCTGTGCCGTATTTTCTCTGTAGTGTAATAATCCGTTAACATGTAATTATTAGTTATCTATTCATCTTTGGTATTTATTTTTAAAAAAATCCTTTTGGCATCTTAAACACAAAACTCAGTAAGTCCATTTTTCTATTTTAATATAGTTTTCTTTTTTTTAGTGTATTTATATTTACAATAACAGTTACAACCGGTTGTGATAACTTCTCGTATGTACATCAAAATGTACCGCAGAAAACTGCGGCACTAACACTTTAAAACTTAAACCGTCACATGTTAAGTGTCTTACTGCCTGAATTCTTCTATATCCAAAAGTTATGTCTCTTTCTTTAATACAAAAATAAATGTAACAAAGGTTTCAATAATTAGCCAATGAAAAAATGACCCTTAAACAGGAAAATATTAACCAATGAAAATACATTTTATCAAATATGAAATTAAAGATTTGACCAATAAAAATGGTTCGATTAAGACTGATTAACACGCCAGATGTCAAAAGTCAGCGGCCGTTAATTCCTTTCTTTAAGTCAAACAGATAATCAGATAAGAAAACTTCAAATAAATGTCGTAGATAAAATTAATGATAATAATCACGTTGTCATACATGTGACGTAAATAAACATAAATGTGTCAGACACGTAAATTGCAATAAACATGTCAGGGGTCTGGCTAATTGATTATTTACATATTTCTGAATTTCAATAATTTAAAAACTTTTCATAACATAAACAAGAAAATATAATAATTTTACGAAAAGTTTTTTGAAAGAATCAAATGAAAAAAATACAGCATAACAACTTCCCCCCTGAGAGCCAAAGTGTGCCATTTGCTTTTTTATTTTTGATGATAATGATAATTTGACATAAACGTTTTGGTTTAAATAACCAATCTATTTTGATTTTTTCTGTAGAATAAAGAAATAATATAACTGTAAAAATATGTAAAAAGTCATTAATTATAATACTGTAAAATATGTAAAAAGTCATTTTTGGTCGAAATAGTAAAGGCACGTTTTCGCCCTCAAAACCATTTGTTGAGTTGACACATTTGTTCTAAATGCTTCAAACGTAGTCAGGACATTGAAATATCGATGAAGCTTAATTATGTTTATTACTAACAAATAATGCAAAAAAGTAGTTTTTTGTGGGAGTCGTTCATATTTGTTTATTCTCAATTTTCACATACAAAAT
>NW_026853098.1:0-34538 GCF_026571515.1 Ruditapes philippinarum | reverse complement strand
AAAAGCTTCAGCTTGATTTTGATGTTCTCTCAAAAGACAAATATGAGCTCGAGGAAAATATTGATTCTTTAGAAAGGGAACTTAAGGATGACACTAAAGAGTTAGATGAACAAAGAATAACCCTTGGAAATTTAGAAAAAGAGAAAAAAGACTTTATGGAACATATTTCACAATTAGAAGAAAGTGATATGAATAACAAAAATGAAATAGATTCTTTAAACACCAGACAAATTGAATTAGTTGAGGAAATTGAAAGACTAAATAAAAATATAAATTTACAACAAAGTGAGAAAATTGAATTGCAAGAGAAAGAAAAGTCACTTCAAAATGACATAAATGGATTACAAACGCAAATAAAAAGCAAGGATAATGAAATGTGTGAAATGCTAAAAAACATGGAAGAAAAAAATGCTTATTTTGAAAAGCTAGAATCAGAGAAAATGGAAATTGAGAAACAGTTCCAAAAGATTTCAGATGACGTCTTAGTATTGCAAGAAAAAGAATCAAATAACGTTGATGCTATAAAGAAGCTTGAAGAACATATTCAAAAAAGTGAGTTAGAAAAGGAGAGTATACAGGGTAATCTGTCTTTGAAATGTGTTGAAATGAATGAACTGCAGGCAAGGTTTGATGATTTCCAATCTGAAAATGCTTGTCTAGTTCAGGAGTATGACCTATTACAGCAGACATTTAATGATCTCAAAGAAACAGAAGAAGTTGTAAGGTCGAAACTTACCGAAATGACAGCTTGTAGGGATGAAATATTGTCGAAACATCAGTATACAGATGAACAGTTAAGAACTAATGAAAAAAGCCTTCAAGATATGATGGTGGAAAGAGACTCTTTGGTAAATGAAAAGGAAACTTTGATGGATGAAGTTACTTTATTGAAACATCAGTGTTCTGACTTTGAAGCTAAAACATCAGATTTAGAAAATCAGTTAACAGAAATGTGTTCAATTAAAGATAACTTAGAAGAACAATTTAAGGAGACTTCAGGTGAAGTTGGGAAGAAAAATACAGAAACACAAACTTTACAGAAGAAAATTAAAGAAATGACAGATGAGATCATAAGTCTTCAAAACAATAATGAATTATCTGTAAAGGCAATCAAAGATTTAGATGAAAAATGCAAAATGAAAGAGCAAATGGAGCAAACATATCAAACTGAAATTGAAAGCAAGTGTGATGAAATTAGCAGTTTGAAAGAAACTTTGCTTTCACGAGAAAATACTATTCAAGAAGCAAATGAAAAAATTCATGTGTTTATGGAAAAGGAAGCCAAATTAAATGAAGACATTTTAAAAGCTAAAGACTTATGCTCTCAATTAGAACTAAAAGTGAATGAAAAATCTGAAGAAATAAGTGATTGGGAACTGAAGTATGAAGATTTGAAATGCAGTGTGAAAGAACTTGAAAATGACAAACATCAACTAACATTAGATTTGAAAGCTCAACAGCAAGAGAAGGATAGTCTTCAAACTAAAGCTACTGGTGATTTAGATATAATTGCACAGTTAAAGAATGAGGTCAATGAAATACAGCAACAAAGAAGTAGTGATATAACAAAGCTTGAAAATGAAATAGATGAAATAAAACAAAGAGAAGTCAGTCTTCTTGAATCAAAAGAATTTGCAATTCAGGAGGCAAAGAACCTATCAAGTAAACTTCAAACTTTAGAAATGAATGAAAATGATATGAAACTAGTACAGCAAAAATTGGAGAATGAGGTTGAGGAACTGAGACATATAAAAGAAACAAATGATTTGAAATGTTCAGAGTATGAGAAAGAAGTTGATGACTTGAAGTTGAAGCTTAATCAAATAGAACAGGATAGGGAAACATGTGAAACTGATTTAAGACAGGTCACTGTAGAACTGGAAACAAAGAAAAATGAACTTGTTAAAAATTTAGAAGATGCAGTCACAGATTTACAGGTTATAAAAGAACAGTTGAATAAAACTTCATCAGAATTAGAAAGTTCCCATGAAGAGAAGTTGTGTCTTGAGAAAAGTCTTCGCGAGAGTGAGTCAAGAAATGAGGAGCTTGAACAGAAGGTTGAGTGTTTGAATGAAAGGATACTATCAGTTACAGATGATTTAGAAAACCAGATAGAAGAGAACCATGCAAAGATTGAAGAGTTAGAAAATATAAAAGTGTCACTGGAATCAGAAGCGGATGATAATTTGCAAACTTTGCAACAGGAGAAAGCTTCAATTGAGCAAATGCTGAAAGAGTTTATAGAGGAAGTTGAAAAACTTAAAAGTGATATTAAAGAAAAGGAAGAGGTTTTGCAATCTTCTCAGACCATATTAGAAACAACTTGTGCTGAAGTAGAGAAGATAAAATCAGAGAAGGAATTATTAGTAGTTGAGTTAAACCAACTTAAAGAGCAGCTTAATGAAAAAGATGCCCTCATTGAAAGTAATAATGAAAAAATTGATAATTTCGATATTGAAAAAAGCAGTCTGGAAGAACAAGTTGAAAAGTTTGAAGACTTTAAAGGAGAAAATGAGAAGAAAGTTTCTGAGCTAAATGAACTTGTGAATGAATTGACCATAAAAGTGCAAGAATTGACGAAAGAAAATAATGTCTTCAGGGAAGACCAGCAAAAATATGATGAATCAGAAAGTAATTACATGAAAAAATTAACAGAGCTTTCAGAGCAAAGTAAGAAATTTGAGGAACAGTGTACTCAACTACAGGATGAAAATGAAAAATTGAAATCAAATGCAGATCATGAAAATGAAAATTTGAGAAAGTTGGAGGAAACATTAAAAGAAAGAGAGACTAAGCTGGAAAGTTTGGAGCAGGAGAATGAGAAGAAAGCTTTGGACAGTGAGTCTGAAGTGGACACCCTGAGACAAGAGATAGCAGCACTGGAGTTCCAGTTGAGTTCTTATCAGCTGGAGGCTGAACAGATTCAAAAGGTATTTATGAAACTATGACATTGATGACGAGTATTGCTCATGAGTCCCTTGCTCTTTAGCATATCCTAAGTCTGTAAAGGAGAAAATGATAACCATCCAACATGTATTGTTTCTGTAACATACAGTGAATTTAAATGAATAAATGTTACCTTTATTGCCTTTAAAAAAACTTCAATACTGCAGACTGATTTTTCCAGTTATACTGACAATTTTGTGGCCTTATATCATTAATTGTTATTAGCTCTCTTTAAAGAGTTTAGACACAAATGTATATTGTTCCTTATTAAGGTGCAATATGAATGAGACAGTTGCTTTTTAAGTTGGTCTAACTCTGGACAATTACGCTTCCTACAAGTAAAATTATCTCTAACAATCCCATGCTTACCAAATTATGGTAGTGACTGTGAAAATTAAATATATTTGCCTATAAGTAAATTAGTCAAATATGTAATAATCTTTATCCATGTTTGAATATGAATGTTTCCAATGAGTGTTAGTTTGTAGAAATAGCAATGACTGGCTTTACATGAAATATTTGTATTTCAGGCTGGTACAGAGGAGAAAGACTTTACTGATATGAAGGAGAAGTTGATGGAACAAGAGACAATTATAGATCAATTACAGTGTGAAATGTCCGAGTTAAAGGAAGTTGCCAAGAAGTATAGAGAACAAGAGTTGAAGGTTAGTAACACACTTGTGTGAAGTTAACATTTACAATTTTATAAATTTCTGTAATATTACTTCAGCATGCAAGTGGCATTGATGGCCAAGTGTTTAAGGTAGCAAATTTTTAATCACTTTCCTGTCATCACTGCAGGGCCCGGCTTTGAGCTGAGATTTTGACTTTGAGAATGTTAGTGTTAGCTTAATCAAATAGAGCCAGCTCCAATTCTCACAATGCCAGGGCAACAAAAAGTATGAAATAAGCATTAGCATGCAGTCTGAGGTATATTATTTTATATCAGACATTCTAAAAGTGGAACTATTTTTGTTTTCTCATATTTACAATTTGCGCAAATAATATCTGAAATGTTCTCACTATCAAAACTACTCTATACTGTCTTCACTAAAACCCTAGGATGGAATAAACATTTTTTTTCTGAAAGATACAGGTAATTGTATGATGGATGTATTTTCTTGAGTTTTTGTTTTATTTTGTGATTTATATTCCAAGCTTTATATATATTAGGTTTATAGTAACTTCCAAATGTTTTTACATATTTTATTCTGGAAATGATCTGTTGAATTTGATATGTGATATACAGTATGATATGTATTGTTTTGTCATTGATTAGTTTAGAAAAAAAAGAGACATAGATAACAGAGATAGGCAACTTCTTAACCAGTTAAAATATCACGCGTTCTTTCTAAACTTAATCGTTATCTAAACTTAATTGTTATCTATGTCTCTGGAAAAAATAACAAAATTCTCTTGTTTTTCAGAAATTTGCTCTAGCTAAAGGATCTTGAATTTTCCATTATTCTTATACTAAAATCAGAATATATTGCATGTTTTACTTACTTATCATATAGATTGAAGGACTACAGGAAGAATTGAGCAACAAGGAGATGGAAAAGTCTGATCTTGCTGAACAACTTGAAAATGTATACTTTCATATTTACTATGCTTATCTTTGAGTGAAATGATTTTATTGCAAAAATTTATTACCATCTATGAAATAATTACTGAATATGTCCAATTTGAATGAGAGAATGCACAAACTATGCATGGGAAGCTGCAGTCCCTATTATGGGTCAAGTTAAAGTAGTTTTTTGTAAAAATTGCCAGTTTTTAATTACACTATGTATTCATACTGTCTTTACAAATAGTATATAGAATTTTGAACATGACATATGTAAACTGTGTGTACTTGAAATATGTTTATTTTTCAATTACAATAGAGGCTGTGTAGCAAATACCAATATTTTGAAATATCAAATATGAACATAACTTATCTTAAGATAAAATTTCTTTATTTAGATCTAAAATCTAACTTCTTTTTTGTCTTGGCGTTCACCAACTTCTTTTTATTCTTTTTTTTCTTGCGGTTATTTTATTTTATAGTTTTAGTGTATTTCATCCTTTTAATATTCACTTTTATTTTGTTGCTTTATTTAGCTGCAGAGTGAGCTAAAACAAGAGATGACTTCCTCTTTAACCGTAAAGGTAACTAAACTAGTTAACATTACATTCTGACTCAAAACAAATATTCTAACACTATCGGAAATTTTTCTATATAAACAAAGAAGGCCCGAAGCGTGCATTATTCTACAACAATGCACTCGCCGTTCTTATAATCTCCCTGTGTATTTTCACATTTTCACATTGAGGGCGCCATTTTGTTTGCAAAATCTGATAAATAATAAACATTTTTTGTCGAATTTTGTTGTGAAAACTATCTAGAATGAAAGAAAATGGTCTAACTAAGAAAATTAATCCGAACACCAATATCTTTAATTCAGTCGTTAACGCTGTACTGACGTTTAAAGTGTTGTTTACGTGACGTCACAATGTAGCGCCAAACAGCACGTGCAAAACAATCAAATCGAGAACACTATTTTTATGTCGCAAGCGAGTTCAGTTTTGCATTTATTTTACTTTTAATAATTTGTATTTCGCTTGAAAAATTATAGAGTGAAATAAAATAAACAAACAAAACTTACAAACGTTTTCAAAATTCGTTATTCTCAAAATGTTTCTACACAGGGTAGATTTAACGACAGTTTTTTCAACCCACTGGAACAGCCTTTAAAGAACGTTTCTATTGGAAACGCTGAGGCGAAAACAAATTTAATCACCAAACATAAAGTCCAACTTTATAATGATAATTACATTTTTTCTTGACGTGTTAGAATGGAAATAGATATTAATTCTTTGTGCATTATTGTATAATAATGCACGTTTTTCGTTCAAATGCTTTGTAATTAATCACTCAGGCCTATCGGCCTTCGTGATTATATTACTACGCATTTGAACTCAAACCGTGCATTATTCTACAACAATGCACTCAGAATTGATATATATTTCCTAAGTAGAGATTTTACAAGCTTATAACTTCGTACATAATCAAACTAAAAGAAATTCTGTGAAAACTTAAAAGTTTGTTGGTTTCACTGTTTGTTGTTGAATTATACACACATTTTTATCAGTAACCTAATAGAATACTTTGAGGCTTGCTATTTAAATAGTTCTGCAGATTCTGTATCAATTCTAACACATGTTTTAGACATGATTTTATTACAAGTAGAAGGTAATTTATGCACATATTATAGTGCTAGATGTTAAATGATATATTTTTTGTTTTTAATTAGATCATTGATGTAATTTTCTCCCCGAATTACTGATTTCACTGTTGACTCTGAGTTGATTTAATGTGGTTGATCATTCTTCAAGTTGATGAATTTAGACATTCATGTAGTGAAGATGGTATAGGCAAATACATGAAACAACTCTGTTCTCACATCAAATATATAAAATGTAACATGTTATCTGTTTTATAGAATTCCTATGATAATCAGAAGGTGAAGACAGAGGAATTACTACAACAGAAAGAAGAAGAGATCATTCAACTTAAAGAAGATGTTAATGAATTGAAAAAGAAACTTGTCAAGTTGATCAAGTAATATTTTTATTTTGTATTGTTCATATGCCTTAATTATTTTGCTATATTCACTCATGCATTTAATTTAAATGCACATTATTAAAATTTTGACCTGACAAAAAGAAAATCCATATTGTATATGAATATTATCAAGAATGCTGACATAATAACATCATGTTATTGTTGAATATCTGGATTAAATACAAGTTGGTCTATAATAAAAATGTATGTTAAGAAGAGTGCCTTAATTTTAATCTGTTGATTACTTTTTGGAACTCATATATTTTACCAGAACAGATCATACTTGATCTTTCTTTACCTTGTGCAATCTTTGGCCATCAGAATCATTTCCAGGTAGATACAGGTTGTAGATCAAGTTATTTATGTAATGACCCTGTTACATTTGTTTTTCCATAAATAATGCTTTTTTGGCAAAGTATCTCTTGGTTTCCTCTCTGTATGAAATACATTCCTGCAACAAAACTTGTCAAGATCTTGTTTTAGATATGACAAGTAACTCCTTTGTTCTTGCATTGTTTTTTACATCTCTATCTCTACACCAGTAGATATTTAGATGAAGGAATTATGTTTGTGTTTGATGTAGGGACAAAGATGAACTATGGCAGAAGACAGACAAGCTGTCATTCCAGCAGAAGTTACAGGCTACAGAGAAATGGATGGATGATGGGAAAGTTACACATTGTCTCGGATGTAATGCTGAGTTCTCATTTACACTGAGAAAGGTGTTGTTTATATTTTCTAATGTATTTATACTAATATTATGTACATTTAGTATTGATATTGATGTAACCTAGTGGTTATGCTTGCTATTAAGATACTTTTCCATCCCCACTGTGGTTTTGAATCACCAATATTGGATTCTTTCATCTATGACCACTGAGTTAACCATTACATGACATAGATATAAACGTGTATTGTAGACACAGCTAAATATGCATATCTGTTTTGATTATAGTCTGTATTTTGGGTCGGAGGCCTTTATTCACAAAATAAAATGTTGTTGTTGTTGTTGTAGTAGTAAAAGGAAACCTTGAATGTTATGTTGATAGGGACCAAACTCACAATGTATTACTTGAGAGACAGTTGACATGATTAGCTTAGATTCAGATTATTAAAGTTGAGTTTAAGGAAATTTCATTTAATTGGACTTTTATTACATGTTTAAGAAAGACCAACAAATGAAGTGAGTAAATTGCCTTCCTTTTGTCCTGTTAAAATGTATCAATAATCAGTATTTTATTCTATGTTACAGCATCACTGTAGATTATGTGGGAGAATATTTTGTCACACATGTAGTGGTAACTGGGTACATACAGCTTCCAGCAGGTATTATAACCAACTAAATGTTAAATGTACATGATTATAGGCAGTCAAATGTATACATAATGATTTAGAGTATAGATTTATTATTATTTTATGCAGATTTTGTAACTTATTTAGATTTTTAGAAAAAAATTTATTGTTCCATAAAACTTTTCTTTTCGGTGGAGCATCTTGTTTCCAGTCAGAAATTTGGTCCTTTTTTCCTATTCTTCATCACACTCGCAGATCTCAGGACACCTAATTTAATTGACTCACATTTTAGATCAGAAACCCACCGTGAACATCTACCATTTGTGGTTTCAGGTCAATTAGGTCAAGGTCATTTTTGCTAAAAATATTTTCCTACTTGGGTCGATTAGATTGTGTTATATTGTATTGTAAGATCAAGGTCACTTTCCTATTAAACCTCATATATGTAATTTTAAGCTTTGTCAAAGTTACATCTGGGAAAAGTATTATCAGTGTTTGAAATATTTGATTACTTGTTAATATTTTTGGTTCTGAGATGATTATACGATTTAATATTTATTTTAATCATCTTGTTTTACACAGCAAGAAGTCACGAGCATGTTCTGAATGTTTTAAACAGTACAACAAGGCATTACAGGGAGAGGACTGTCATGTTACCAATACTGATATAGAACAAAGTGTAGAGATTCCTAAACGACAGGTGCTCGGTTCTCCGTTACCTAGCTCGGCTAGTATACAATCTTCTATCATATCATCTGGTAAGAGAATATTTCACTTTATATGCAATCATTATTTGTAATATAATTTCAGATAAATTAAATTATCATGCATTGTTGTATAACTGAATTTTTTTGGCATTTATGATTTATGTGAAAATGATAGTTGCTTTACAAAATATCTTTTTGTCTAGAACAGTGTAAACTGCACATTCAAGGTCTTTGCTATGTCTCAAATGTAATAAGGTCTTCCTTTGTATTATATAACTATTTACAAATGTATATATATGATTGAAGCAGAAGAAAACATGTGTTGAGACATGTATATATATATATATATATATATATATATATATACAGTAGAACTTCGGTAAGTCGAAGTTGAAGGGACTTGCGTAAAAACTTCGACACATCGGGACTTCGACTCATGAATCGCTCTCAATTCCATGACAAAATTTCGACCCGTGACTAGTCTATAACGAAACCTATTTCATGTTTTTTCCATCATTAATCTGATATTCACATTTTACAATGATAAATATAGCATGTTAAATAACGTTTTTCACGGCTAATTATTTGGACTACCCGTTGACGTATACAATAGAGTTACAAAAGGCGTAACAATACGAAAGGGCGATAACTTAACCAACTTATAGTATATATTTTGCGTGTTATTCTCACGCGACACCGGGTCAAGGATGTAATCAAATGAAAGTAGTTCTTACTGTTTACTTTCAAATACCACTACGGCAATTAAAATAGTAACGATTAAAGCATTTTATCACACATTTTATCGCAAACAAAGGCTGTTTGAACACACGGCTGTGTAATTAACACCTGTCACAATAGTTGATTGGAAATCGTCTTCGCAGCCAGATAAGGTGTGAAAAATGTCTGTCAAAATAATCGAACAACTTCGACTTATTTGTGGTAAATTGCACTAGATTTACTTAACACGGACCACGAAAAACCTCGACACATCGAAAAATTCGACACATAAAATCTCGACTCATAAATAGGTTTTTATAAGGAATATATAGGGGGAAAAGTCGGGACTTTAATTTTTCTTCGACACATCGAGAAAATCGACTAATCGAAGTTCCACTCATAGAAGTTCTACTGTATATACAAAAAATGAAAACAAGTGCCGGAAAAAAGTCACATATAAATAAAACAAAAAACACAGTCCATGAGTTAACTTATTTAATTAGTTGCCAACCGGTTTCTCTTATGATCATAAGAGAAACCGGTTGGCAACTAATTAAATAAGTTAACTCATGGACTGGGTTTTTTGTTTTATTTATATATATATATATATTAAAACGTGATAAATGTTCCTTGTGCAGTGTTGAAATAGATAAAATTATAATGTTTAAGAAATAACAAACTCTATGTAAATTCGGTTACATAGAGTTTGTTATTTCTTAAACATTATAATTTTATCTATAAATATATATATATATATATAGATCCATTCTGATTTTCATTGTTTCCCTCTGAAAATAAACATTTTTTCAGTGATTTGATCTGTTAATATATAGATTATTAGTTATAAAATTTTTTGACAGGTTATATGGCCCTATATAAATGGATGCTTTCATATGTAACCTGAGCAACTAGGCAATGGTTACAATGCAAATAACTGTTTATATATGGCTACATAACCTGTCAAGAATCTTATAACGAATTTGTAATACAGCCAACTTCCTTTTTAGAGGGAAAAAAAAACGAGATTTCATCATAAATTGACAGTACTCATATAAAACTATATAAACATCATTATCATCCAATGAAAAGTTACATTACAAACATGCAGTATTATAAAAAAAATGATATAATTTTATGTTTTATATTTAGACGAGGAATCAGTGACAGAATCAGCTATTGCTAGTTGTAAACTGGTATATGATACTGTTACCACAGAAAATGATGTATCTCCACAGACAGAGGCTCTAGGTGGCGAGAATGTTACCACACAGTTAGAATCTCAGTTAGGAGCTTCTGGTGGGAACGAGACAGACGAGGATAAACTGAAAGATAGTGCTGTTGGTGGCAAAAGGTTAGTTGTTTGTATAATATCAGTCCCCCAAAAAGGATCAATGCCATGTTTTGATATGTTGATTAGAATGTACATGTATATGATATATTACTATTTAAAGCCATATTACTTGTTTTATGTACTTAGTTTACACAATTGTCTGGCTTGTTTGTTTGTTTTGTTTATTGCATACAATTAATCAGAAAAATAAGGTATAGTTTTGATACATTAGCTTATTGTGTGCGGGTTTCTTTGTATTCCATAAAATAAAGAATTTTTTCATAAATTTTAATTTTCCATTATATACTAGGACGAAAAAGAAACGCTGGGTAACCTATAATGATTGTTTTAAGGGATAAATTGTATTATTGGATTATTATATTCATTTTTGTATGAAATGTCATCTGTATGGAACCAGCTGTTGAAGTTTCAATCGATTTCCGATGCTGATTATGTGAAAAAATACCCCCTTTTAACGATGACCCTTCTTGTTTTGCAAAACACGGCCGGACATATCAGTATCTTGTGTGTCCTCCATGCGCAGCTGTGGCAGCCCTGATGCGTCTATGCATGGAATTCACCAGGGTGTTAATCATGGCCATGGGGATGTTATTCCATTCTTCATGCAAGGCATGTGTGAGCTGGACATGATTTGTGGGGGCATTTGGACGTCTCCTTACCCTCCTATCCAGTTCGTCCCACAAATGTTCAATTGGGGACAAATCTGGACTGAATGCTGGCCAATCGAGTGGGTGTATGTTACTGTTGGCAAGAAATTGCTGGCAAACTCTGGCGACATGGGGCATTATATAAATCTGACCGATTTTCATTATTTTAGGCCAAGCAATAAAATATGTGTTGCATATTTTATGTACCCGGCGTTTCTTTTTCGTCCTAGTATATATTCTTTATTGTGAATTAAAATTAGTTTAATATAATGAGGATGATTTAGAATTAAAATTGGTTTTTGTTCCATGACAACAAGTCATATACATGTATTGAATAGATGCACATAGACATTTAGTCTTTGACCTGAAAATTTCATTTTAAAGTTTTAAAGTTTATTCTATAACAGATTAAAATAATAGTTAATGATGCTGAAAAATAACAAAAATTTGAAAATGAATCCTTGCAACTCTTCTCTTGCATTATGACAGCTTGAAATATTCATTCTTATCTATTCTGTCACCATCTTTACCAGTCTTGCACCTATACCTATATTACCTGTATATAACCAAAGAGCTAGACTATAACATTATATCTATACCTATATTATATTAACTTATTAAGTGATGAAAGGGGAGATAATGGCGAGGACAAGTTCCATGTGATCAGTGATGAGGAGATACAGAGGTCAATGTCTATATCAATGAGTGGAGATCAGGAAACTCCAGCTCCCCTAGATCCCAAGTAAGTAAACAAATGTGACTTATCTCTCTATAGTCAATACTGTAGGTATAACCTTCTACATTGTTTGTATAGATTTATAATACAAAAATTGGTCTACAGAATTTTGCATGAGTTATATGAGTTTAGTTTAAACATATTTATTTCATCTTGATTGCGAAACACACATATAAATCACTTTTGAGTCTGCTTTCTGGAACCAACCAGTGCTGGTGTCATATGAAGAAACATGGTTGTGTAGGGCTCAAAGTTATAAGTTACATTATTATGTGCATGCCTGATCAAAATTTATATTAAAGTTGGGTAATTTCCAAGTATGAAATTATATTATTCAGTCTGTTTTTGCATCTATGCAAGATTAATATATCTGCATGTCACAATCTTAGTCATAGACTTATTTTTGTGTTATTGCATGTTAAGAAAATATCTATAATCTTCAGATTTTCCCAGCATTCAGTGTACTTATTGAGAAACCATACTTCATGAATAGTTTTAGAAATCCCTAGTGTAGTTGTGCCCTTCTAGTTACCTTAGTTGTAAACCATTTATAATTCCTATTTGTGTTTGTAGCAGCATGTGTATCAACATTATGTAATTGTGTGTGTGATTATTTTCAGTAAATCTTGCAGCATGTGTATCAACATGGTGTTATTATGTGTGTGATTATTATGCCCCCATTTTGAAAAAAAGGGGGTATATTGCTTTGCACTTGTCGGTCCGTCGGTCCGTCGGTCCGTAGACCAAATGGTTTCCGAGTGATAACTAAAGAACCCTTAGGCCTAGGAACTTCAAACTTGGTATGGTGATTGATCA
This sequence comes from Ruditapes philippinarum, assembly GCF_026571515.1. NCBI lineage: Eukaryota > Metazoa > Mollusca > Bivalvia > Venerida > Veneridae > Ruditapes > Ruditapes philippinarum. The sequence continues at coordinate 21,718 of NW_026853098.1, read as the reverse complement.
TGACCAGTAGATGACCCCTATTGATTTTGGGGTCAAGGGGTCAAAGGTCAAGGTCACATTGACCTTGAAAGCAAAAACGGTTTCCGATCAATAACTAAAGAACCTTAAGGCCTAGGAACTTCAAAACTTGGTATGGTGATTGGTCATGACCAGTAGATGACCCCTATTGATTTTGGGGTCAAGGGGTCAAAGGTCAAGGTCACATTGACCTTGAAAGCAAAAACGGTTTCCGATCAATAACTAAAGAACCTTAAGGCCTAGGAACTTCAAACTTGGTATGGTGATTGTCATGACCAGTAGATGACCCCTATTGATTTTGGAGTCAAGGGGTCAAAGGTCAAGGTCACATTGACCTTGAAAGCAAAAACGGTTTCCGATCAATAACTAAAGAACCTTAAGGCCTAGGAACTTCAAACTTTGTATGGTGATTAGTCATGACCAGTAGATGACCCCTATTGATTTTGGGGTCAAGGGGTCAAAGGTCAAGGTCACATTGACCTTGTAAGCAAAAACAGTTTCCGATCAATAACTAAAGAACCTTAAGGCCTAGGAACTTCAAACTTGGTATGGTGATTGGTCATGATCAGTAGATGACCCCTATTGATTTTGGCGTTAAAGGGTCAAAGGTCAAGGTCACATTGACCTTGTAGGTAAAAACGGTTTCCGATCAATAATGAAAGAACCCTTAGGCCTAGGGACTTCAAACTTGGTATGGTGATTGGTCATGATTAGTAGATGACCCGTATAGATTTTGGGGTCAAGGGGTCAAAGGTCAAGGTCACATTGACCTCTTAGGTAAAAACGGTTTTTGATCAATAACTAAAGAACCCTTAGGCCTAGGAACTTCAAACTTGGTATGGTGATTGGTCATGACCAGCAGATGACCCCTATTGATTTTGGGAATAAGGGGTTAAAGGGCAAGGTCACATTGACCTTGTAGGTAAAAATGCTTTCCGATCAATAACTTAAGAACCCTTATGCCTAGGAACTTCAAACTTGGTATGGTGATTGGTCATGACCAGCAGATGACCTATTGATTTTGGGGTCAAGGGGTCAAAGGTCAAGGTCACATTGACCTTGTAGGTAAAAACGGTTTCCGATCAATTAACTAAAAACGCTTAGGCCTAGGAACTTCAAACTTTTTGTGATGATTGGTCATGACCAGCAGATGACCCCTATTGAGTTTAAGGTGAAGGGGTCAAAGGTCAAGGTCACATTGACCTTTTAAGTAAAAATGGTTTCTAATCAATAACTCAAGAACGCTTAGGCCTAGGAACTTCAAACTTGGTATGGTGATTTGTCATTACCAGCAGATTACTCCTATTGATTTTGGGATCAAGGCGTCAAAGGTCAAGGTCACAATGACCTTGTAAGTAAAAACGGTTTCTGATCAATAACTAAAGAACGCTTCGGCCTAGAAACTTCAAACTTGGCATGGTGATTGGTCATGACCAGCAGATGACCCCTATTGATTTTGGGGTCAAGGGGTCAAAGGTCAAGGTCACATTGACCTTGTAGGTAAAAACTGTTTCTGATCAATTTACTAAAAACGCCTAGGCCTAGGAACTTCAAACTTTGTATGATGATTGGTCGTGACCAGCAGATGACCCCTATTGAGTTTTGGGTCAAGGGGTCAAAGGTCAAGGTCATGACCAGTAGATACTTTATAACCCTTATTAATTGTTTGATCACTGGGTCAGAAGTCATGCATAATAACCTTATCACATGACTAATTGGCTGCTGATAGGGGGCATACATGTTTTACAAACATATCTTGTTTTCAGTATATCTTGCAGCATGTGTATCAACATGGTGTAATTATGTGTGTGATTATTTTCAGTATATCTTGCAGCATGTGTATCAACATGGTGTTATTATGTGTGTGATTATTTTCAGTATATCTTGCAGCATGTGTATCAACATGGTGTAATTATGTGTGTGATTATTTTCAGTATATCTTGCAGCATGTGTATCAACATTATGTAATTATGTGTGTGATTATTTTCAGTATGTCTAGCAGTATGTGTATCAACATGGTGTTATTATGTGTGTGATTATTTTCAGTATATCTTGCAGCATGTGTATCAACATGGTGTAATTATGTGTGTGATTATTTTCAGTATGTCTAGCAGAATGTGTATCAACATTATGTAATTGTGTGTGTGATTATTTTCAGTAAATCTTGCAGCATGTGTATCAACATGGTGTTATTATGTGTGTGATTATTTTCAGTATATCTTGCAGCATGTGTACTCAACATGGTGTAATTATGTGTGTGATTATTTTCAGTATATCTTGCAGCATGTGTATCAACATGGTGTTATTATGTGTGTGATTATTTTCAGTATATCTTGCAGCATGTGTATCAACATGGTGTAATTATGTGTGTGATTATTTTCAGTTATATCTTGCAGCATGTGTATCAACATTATGTAATTATGTGTGTGATTATTTTCAGTATGTCTAGCAGTATGTGTATCAACATGGTGTTATTATGTGTGTGATTATTTTCAGTATATCTTGCAGCATGTGTATCAACATGGTGTAATTATGTGTGTGATTATTTTCAGTATGTCTAGCAGAATGTGTATCAACATTATGTAATTATGTGTGTGATTATTTTCAGTATATCTTGCAGCATGTGTATCAACATTATGTAATTATGTGTGTGATTATTTTCAGTATATCTTGCAGCATGTGTATCAACATGGTGTTATTATGTGTGTGATTATTTTCAGTATATCTTGCAGCATGTGTATCAGCATGGTGTTATTATGTGTGTGATTATTTTCAGTATATCTTGCAGCATGTGTATCAACATTATGTAATTATGTGTGTGATTATTTTCAGTATATCTAGCAGTATGTGTATCAACATGGTGTTATTATGTGTGTGATTATTTTCAGTATATCTAGCAGTATGTGAATCAACATGGTGTTATTATGTGTGTGATTATTTTCAGTATATCTTGCAGCATGTGTATCAACATGGTGTAATTATGTGTGTGATTATTTTCAGTATATCTAGCAGCATGTGTATCAACATGGTGTTATTACATATGTGATTATTTTCAGTATATCTAGCAGCATGTGTATCAACATGGTGTTATTATGTGTGTGATTATTTTCAGTATGTCTAGCAGAATGTGTATCAACATGGTGTTATTACGTGTGTGATTATTTTCAGTATGTCTAGCAGTATGTGTATCAACATGGTGTTATTACGTGTGTGATTATTTTCAGTATGTCTAGCAGTATGTGTATCAACATGGTGTTATTACGTGTGTGATTATTTTCAGTATATCTAGCAGTATGTGTATCAACATGGTGTTATTACATGTGTGATTATTTTCAGTATATCTAGCAGTATGTGTATCAACATGGTGTTATTATGTGTGTGATTATTTTCAGTATATCTAGCAGCATGTATCAGCATGGTGTTATTATGTGTGTGATTATTTTCAGTATATCTAGCAGCATGTGTATCAACATGGTGTTATTATGTGTGTGATTATTTTCAGTATGTCTAGCAGCATGTGTATCAACATGGTGTTATTATGTGTGTTATTATTTTCAGTATGTCTAGCAGCATGTGTATCAACATGGTGTTATTATGTGTGTGATTATTTTCAGGTATGTCTAGCAGCATGTGTATCAACATGGTGTTATTATGTGTGTGATTATTTTCAGTATGTCTAGCAGTATGTGTATCAACATGGTGTTATTATGTGTGGTGATTATTTTCAGTATATCTAGCAGCATTTGTATCAACATGGTGTTATTACATGTGTGATTATTTCCAGTATATCTAGCAGTATGTGTATCAACATGGTGTAATTATGTGTGTGATTATTTTCAGTATATCTAGCAGCATGTATCAACATGGTGTTATTATGTGTGTGATTATTTTCAGTATATCTAGCAGTATGTGTAATCAACATGGTGTTATTATGTGTGTGATTATTTTCAGTATATCTAGCAGCATGTGTATCAACATACTGTTATTATGTGTGTGATTATTTTCAGTATATCTAGCAGTATGTGTATCAACATGGTGTTATTATGTGTGTGATTATTTTCAGTATGTCTAGCAGCATGTAGCAGCAATGGTGTTATAACATGTGTGATTATTTTCAGTATGTCTAGCAGCATGTATCAACATGGTGTTATTATGTGTGTGATTATTTTCAGTATGTCTAGCAGCATGTATCAACATGGTGTAATTATCTGTGTGATTATTTTCAGTATATCTAGCAGCATGTATCTCAACATGGTGTTATTATGTGTGTGATTATTTTCAGTATATCTAGCAGTATGTGTATCAACATGGTGTAATTATGTGTGTGATTATTTTCAGTATGTCTAGCAGCATGTATCTCAACATGGTGTTATTATGTGTGTGATTATTTTCAGTATATCTAGCAGTATGTGTATCAACATGGTGTTATTACGTGTGTGATTATTTTCAGTATATCTAGCAGTATGTGTATCAACATGGTGTTATTATGTGTGTGATTATTTTCAGTATTGTAACATTTATATTTTCTATTTGGATGGCTTACTAGCACACAAACTAAACAAGACCCGAAGGATGGTTTATATATTTTATTATATGTGTTGCATCCAAGTATACACTCATAAACTCCCAAACATCAAGTAAACGTACACACAGTAACAATTACGATATTTGATATTAAAGGCGTGGCTTATTATATCTTGTAGACTTGCTTACTACATCCTCCTCTATCTTTAGTTTAGAACTCATCAATAAAATCAATAAACTTAAATCATCAAAACTTTAAATTGAAATGTGCAAACATATTGTAATAAGAAATATTTTTTCCGTATGAAATAAACTATATAGCAAGTCTATTGTTATAAACTCTTCTCCTTTTTCAGCAGAGTTCATTAACCAACGCGATTTACTCTAATCAGTGTACTAGGCATCTGTTTCAACGAAGTAATGATAAATATAATGTTATTGTTAATTGTCATATCTTTTTCTATTTTTCGTAATGTCACAAAATATCAAGCAAATTACATTATTATCACAACATTTGTTCAAACAACTAGCATTGTTATCAAAAGAATGATTTGTTTTTCCGTTCTACCACACAAAACCCAATTATAAGGTAATTTAATAAAAACCAAAAGTATTAATTTCACGAATAACAGAATGTTCTCACATACGTTATCATTTTTTCCTAAGGTTAATAAATCCAGCAAGCGGATATAAATGATACACTGCTATGATAGCGAATATAATTAGGGCATTATTATGGCCCACACATTTGAGTCATTAACCTTTATAGCTGTAACGAGAAATGGTATCATAGATTAAACCATTTTCTTTTTTTTTCTTTTAATCTTCATAACGTCTCGGCGGTCGGCGTTTCCTCTGCGGCCTATTTGTAGGTAAAGATGTATTATCTGCAGGTTTTCGCTGCACCGGCTCTTGATCTCCATGAACATATCTAAATTTGAAACGTCCCGTGTGATTTCTTTTCCTTTATGTTTGATTGTAAGCATAGATCCTTTCATAGCGATGATTATCCCGGGGTAGGGTCAAAAAGCTGTTTCAAACTTATTCCGTTGTTCCCGTTTTAATAACACACGATCTCCCAGTTTCAAATTATTTGGCTGAGCTCGACGTTTCTTATCAGCGTATATTTTGTTTTTCGTTTTTGATAGACTGTCCCTGTCTCGAATATTTGTGTCTTTGTTGTCAAATGTCATCTTTGGTAATTTTGTTTTTAATTTAACGATTGAACATTAATTCACTAGGAGCTGTTTTGTGTAGTTGTTTGTGGTGTGTTCCGAAAATTCATAAGATATCTACTTAACGCTCTTTTATAATCTTGTCTAGACGCTATCGCTGTTTTAATTGCTTTTTGCAGTGGCGCCATAAATCTCTCAACTATTCCATTTGCCTGTGGGTGCAATGGAGTGATTCGTTTATGTTTGAATCCCGAATTATCAGCAAATTCTCTGAATGCGCGACTTTGAAACGGAGGTCCATTGTCCGTTTTCACTACCTCTGGATATCCGAATACCGAAAATATCGCCTCTAATCGCGGTATGACTGTATCTGCGGCTGTCGATTTGATTCTTTCAACTACTGGAAATCTACTGTAGTCACATATAACAACTAGTAACATGTAACCGTCTGGAAAAGGACCACAAAAGTCACAACTGACTTCAGAAAACACATCTCGTGGTAGTAATGTTGGTTTGATCGGGTCTGGAATAATTCTTGTTGATGCAGCTTGGCATACAATGCATGATCTACAAATTTCTTCCACCATTCTATCCATATGTGGAAACCAGCAATATTCACGTAATAATCCTTTGCATTTTGATTGGCCTTGGTGACCTTCATGCGAAAAGCATAACAGTTTGTTTTTGCAGACATTCTGGTATGCAAAGTTTTGTACCCCGTAAAAGCACAAATCCATCTTCCGTATATGCAACTGCAAGTTCTTGATTTTTATTCAAATTCTCGTATAACCGAAAACTTTCGTCTAATTTGCATTTTTGAGTTTTCCAGTCATTTTGTTCTAATGCATTTCTTACACAGCTTAATATACAGTCCGTATTGGTAGCTTTTGCTACATCTGACAGCTTCAATGCATCTGGCAAAGCGTTATCAGTAATAAAGCTGAATATACTGCTCGGCTACTGTATTTGTTTCGTGTCTTGCATGTGGATGCCTGGAAAGATAATCTGATATCATCATTTTACCTGCGTCTATAAAACTGTCTGAAAATCATACGTTGTCAACTTCAAACGCCAACGTTCTAATCTTGGTGATTGTATTGTCTTGATATTGTTGAAGATTGACTGAAGTGCAGCATGATCTGTTATCAGTTTAAATTTCTTGCCGAATAAATACAAATGGAAATGCTGAATCATGATGACAGCACTCAAAGCTTCTCTTTCTGTTTGAGAATATCGCGTCTGAACCGAATTGTATGCTTTGCTTCCATATGATACTATTTTGCCGTTTTGAATAAGTATTCCTGAGCATCCAACTGGACTTCCGTCGACCCAGAGTTCAGTTTCCTTTCTAGGATCGAAATATGTCATGACCTTATCACTAATTAAGGTATCTTTTAATGATGTGAACGATTTTTCTTGGTCGGCAGTCCATTCAAATTTTACACCTTTATGTGTAAGTCGTCTTAATGGTTCTGTTAAGCTTGAATAGCCATCTATGAACTTAGACAAATAGTTCGTGAGACCCAGAAATGAACGGATTTCGGATATTGATTTTGGTCTGTCCATATTTTTCACTGCATTTTACTTTGTCAGGATCGGGTGAAATTCCGGATTCGGAAAATACGTATCCGTAGAACTTGATTTTAGATTGTCCAAATGAACATTTTTGGCTGTTCAGTGTGAGGTTTCTATCTGAAGACGTTGCAGTAAAGCGCGAAGATTTGCGTCGTGTTCCTCATGTGTCTTACCAAAACATACGATGTCGTCGGCAAATATTCAATATGCCTTTAAGACCTTGAAGTGCTTGACGAAGCTCATTTTGGAAAATTATCGGTGCTGCGGACACCCCGAAATTTAGACGTTTATACCTAAACAGTCCAATATGTGTCTGAAACGTTGTCATTACACGTGATGCTTCATCCAATTCAATTTGATGGAAAGCTTTGTACAGATCTAGACGTGAAAATACAGTTGCGCCGTTTAACGTCAAGATGATATCATCCACCGTCGGGCAAACATTTTTCTCTGTTTTGATTGCGGTGTTAGCTTTCCTCATATCTACGCACACTCTCACTTCGTGCGGAGCATTAGGTTTCGGAGCCGCTACTAAGTTCGAAACCCATGGTGTCGGTAAACCTATAACCTTTTCAATAACATCCATTTCCTCTAAACTTTTCAGTTCATGTTCGACTTGCGCACGTACATGAAATGGAACTCTCCTAGGCGGTTGAGCTACAGGTACAACACTTTCATCAATATGAAACTTAACTTTTCTGTCTTTCAGACATCCTAAGCCTGTGAAAACTTGAGAATATTCTTCAATAAGTCCTGAATATGCGTCTTTGCTTTGAACTGATTTATGAACTGATTGTATTTGCGGTAAAAATCCCGAGCTCTACCGATAATTCATAACTGATCAATGATTCTTTGTTACCTTTAACGATATGAAAATCTTTTGTCATAAATTTTGAGTCCGACTCCACAAGCAGGGAACATTTGCCTATGAATGGAAGTGGAGATTTCTGTCCAAATGTGAATGCTTTTGTTTTCGTTTTCTTGATTTCTGGACGGATTTTCATTTTCTCGAGGTCGATTTCGCTAATAATATTTAACGATGAACCGCTATCTATCAACACATAAACATCTACTCCATTTAATTTAATGCATTTCTTTGGCACTTTTTTTCCATCTGATATTTTAAATCCAAATAAAACATCGCACTCATTTGAACTAACACTCGACGTGCTTGCCTCTGATAAAACTTGTGATTCCGACTGTTCATCATCGATTAACTTCACCTTGTTTTGACGTTTTCTGCAGACCGATATAAAATGATTCTTCTTATGACAGTAATTACATTCCGCTCCGATAGCAGGACAACGTGACATATGGGGATACCTTCCTCCACAATTTCGGCATTTTTAGCTCGACTTTTCTATGAAAAGGGGAGCTATCCTACTCGCCCCGGCGTCGGCGTCGGCGTCGGCGTTAGCGTTGGCGTCACACCTTGGTTAAGTTTTTCGTACCACCCCACTTTATTTCAGAAGTATTACAAGTATGGCTTTGAAACTTACCATACTTGTTCACCATCATAACCTCCATCTACAGACAAGAGTACATAACTCTGTCAAGGTTTTTGACAGAATTATGGCCCTTTTTTGACTTAGAAAGTGTATTGAGCTTGGTTAAGTTTTTTGTACCACCTCACTTTATTTCAAAACCATTGGAGGTATTGCTTTGAAACTGACCATACTTGTTTACCATCACGACCTTCATCAACAGACAAGAGGACATAACTCTGTCAAGGTTTTTGACAGAATTATGCCCCTTTTTGACTTAGAAAATACATTGAATATGGGTAAAATCCACTTATTGCCTTAACCCTTTGAGATATTGCTTTGAAACTTTTAATGCTATTTCACATCATTACCCCCATCTGTACGCAAGAGAAGGTAACTCTGTCAAGGATTTGTTTTAAAAATTAAGGCCTTTTATCGACTTAGAATCTTGGTTAAGTTTTTTGTACCACCTCACTTTATTTCAAAACCATTGGAGGTATTGCTTTGAAACTGACCATACTTGTTTACCATCACGACCTTCATCAACAGACAAGAGGACATAACTCTGTCAAGGTTTTTGACAGAATTATGCCCCTTTTTGACTTAGAAAATACATTGAATATGGGTAAAATCCACTTATTGCCTTAACCCTTTGAGATATTGCTTTGAAACTTTTAATGCTATTTCACATCATTACCCCCATCTGTACGCAAGAGAAGGTAACTCTGTCAAGGATTTGTTTTAAAAATTAAGGCCTTTTATCGACTTAGAATCTTGGTTAAGTTTTTAGTACCAGTCCACTTTTTGACTGAACTGTTTGAGATATTAATTTGAAAGTTGGAATACTTGTTTACAATCATGATTCCCAAACATGTCCAGGAGAAGGTAATTCTGTCAAAGATTTTATTTGAATTATGGCCCTTAACTGTCAATGTTTTGTATTATAGGCAAGCACTAAAAAAGTCGAGCACGCTGTCTTACGGACAGCTCTTGTTTATTTCGTTCTGGAGGGTAGTTTCGCCTTCCCGACGACAAACTTGCTTCTGGGATAGTTTGATATGAACGTTGCTGATAACGTTTAGGTGCGAATCCCTTTGATTGACGGCTAAATCGAGGATTGCTTTTTACCCGCACTACTTGCTGACTACTTTCATCCTTTGACATATTTGCTGCTTGACTTTTTGATATTTCCATGGTTCTCCTTTTTGAAGTAAATCATTCAGTGTTTTATCTGCATCTTGTAAACACTGTATCCTCATTTTTGTGAAATAACACCCTGTATAATCTGGCTCTTAATTTCTGAGTCAATGTCCGAAAATTCACAATTCTTTAGCTTTCTGGCGTAATCTTGTTGTAAACTGGTCGATAGATTCCCCATGCAAATGCTTCATATTACGAAATTCGAATATTTCAAATTGTGTGTTTTTTCTTGGCTTAAAGTATGCTGTTAATCCAATTTTCGTTTCTTCGTAGTTTTCATTGTCTTCTCTTAAATTCAATGTATCATAGATATCGTAAACATCATCTCCTGCATAATGAAGTAACAGTGCTTTTTTCCGTTTTCTAGTGTTTATACCCAGTCCAACAAATAAGTTTTCTAATTTATCCAAATACTTTTCCCATCGTACTCCCAGAGAATTTTCATCAGCAAAAACATCGAATTTCGGAAAAGCAGGTAAATTATCCATTTTCAAATCTGCCTTTTTTTTCACAGAGTCAGTTTAAATTAATCCGCAATTTTTTTTTTTAATATCCCATCCTCGTCGCCAATGTAACATTTATATTTTCTATTTGGATGGCTTACTAGCACACAAACTAAACAAGACCCGAAGGATGGTTTATATATTTTATTATATGTGTTGCATCCAAGTATACACTCATAAACTCCCAAACATCAAGTAAACGTACACACAGTAACAATTACGATATTTGATATTAAAGGCGTGGCTTATTATATCTTGTAGACTTGCTTACTACAAGTATGTCTAGCAGTATGTGTATCAACATGGTGTTATTACATGTGTGATTATTTTCAGTATATCTAGCAGTATGTGTATCAACATGGTGTTATTATGTGTGTGATTATTTTCAGTATATCTAGCAGCATGTATCAGCATGGTGTTATTATGTGTGTGATTATTTTCAGTATATCTAGCAGCATGTGTATCAACATGGTGTTATTATGTGTGTGATTATTTTCAGTATGTCTAGCAGCATGTGTATCAACATGGTGTTATTATGTGTGTGATTATTTTCAGTATGTCTAGCAGCATGTGTATCAACATGGTGTTATTATGTGTGTGATTATTTTCAGTATGTCTAGCAGCATGTGTATCAACATGGTGTAATTATGTGTGTGATTATTTTCAGTATATCTAGCAGCATGTATCAACATGGTGTTATTATGTGTGTGATTATTTTCAGTATATCTAGCAGTATGTGTATCAACATGGTGTTATTATGTGTGTGATTATTTTCAGTATATCTAGCAGCATGTGTATCAACATGGTGTTATTATGTGTGTGATTATTTTCAGTATATCTAGCAGTATGTGTATCAACATGGTGTTATTATGTGTGTGATTATTTTCAGTATGTCTAGCAGCATGTAGCAGCATGGTGTTATAACATGTGTGATTATTTTCAGTATGTCTAGCAGCATGTATCAACATGGTGTTATTATGTGTGTGAATATTTTCAGTATGTCTAGCAGCATGTATCAACATGGTGTAATTATCTGTGTGATTATTTTCAGTATATCTAGCAGCATGTATCTCAACATGGTGTTATTATGTGTGTGATTATTTTCAGTATATCTAGCAGTATGTGTATCAACATGGTGTAATTATGTGTGTGATTATTTTCAGTATGTCTAGCAGCATGTATCTCAACATGGTGTTATTATGTGTGTGATTATTTTCAGTATATCTAGCAGTATGTGTATCAACATGGTGTAATTATCTGTGTGATTATTTTCAGTTTGTCTAGCAGCATGTATCAACATGGTGTAATTATCTGTGTGATTATTTTCAGTATGTCTAGCAGCATGTATCTCAACATGGTGTTATTATGTGTGTGATTATTTTCAGTATATCTAGCAGTATGTGTATCAACATGGTGTAATTAGTCCCCTACCGGTTTAACCGGAGGGGACTTTAGGTTTACCCTCCGTCCGTCTGTCCGTCTGTCTGTCTGTCCGTCTGTCCGTCTGTCTGTCTGTCTGTCAGTCTGTCAGTCCGTCAGTCCGTCCGTCCGTCCACAAAACTGGATCCCGCGATAATGCAAAAAGTACTGAAAATATTTTTATGAAACTTGATATATGGATAGATGGCAGTATGGAGATTATGCACGTCTTTTTTTTTTCTTCCTATGTTGAAAATTCTGGTTGCTATGGCAACAAATAGTCTGAAAATATGGCAAATTTAACACATAAACTGGATCCAGTGATAACTCAAAAAGTACTGAAAATATTTTTATGAAACTTGAAATATGGGTAGATGGCAGTCTGGAGATTATGCACATCTTTTTCTTTTCTTCTTATGTTGAAAATTCTGGTTGCTATGGCAACAAATAGCCTGAATTTCAAGATTTCTGATTTAAATTTTTTCAGCTTTTTCACTATATGTTCTTTATTTCTTAAGGTGTTTACTTCAAAACTTTAAATATAAGTTTCTGGTCATCAACCACATCATATGTGACAAGGTTTATAACTCTAGCACAAAAATATCAGTAATTACCTCCCTTGAACTTAGATTTTTTAGGGGAAAAAATGTTGTCTTTTTTTAAATAACTTCTTTATTTCCTAATGTATCTACTTCAAACTTCATATATATGTTCTTATTATCACTCGACATTTTTTGAGAAGGTTTAAATACTCTAGCAAGAACTATTTCCAGAATTATGTCCCCCTTGAACTTAGATTTTTTTCGAGAAACTGGTATTTTCACTCCAACTTCTTCATTCCTTATAGGATTTACTTTAAAATCCCACATCGTAATAATATGACAAGGTTGTATAAACATAATTTCCTTACTAAGCATGGAAACTTAACACATTACTGTGATATAGACAAACTTATTTTATTATGTTTTGTGGTCGATATTTTCAAATACAGACTTCATCCTCAAATTCATTATAAATGGCAATACACAGGAGTGTATGACAATTAAAGAACTTTTAGAGGGACCGGTAGGGGACTACTGTATTGCCCGCAATACTATCAAATGCTTGTTATCTGTGTGATTATTTTCAGTATGTCTAGCAGCATGTATCAACATGGTGTAATTATCTGTGTGATTATTTTCAGTATGTCTAGCAGCATGTATCTCAACATGGTGTTATTATGTGTGTGATTATTTTCAGTATATCTAGCAGTATGTGTATCAACATGGTGTAATTATCTGTGTGATTATTTTCAGTATGTCTAGCAGCATGTATCAACATGGTGTAATTATCTGTGTGATTATTAGTCCCCTACCGGTTTACCGGAGGGGACTTTAGGTTTACCGTCTGTCCGTCCGTCAGTCCGTCCGTCTGTCCGTCCGTCCGTCCGTCTGTCTGTCAGTCCGTCCGTCCACAAAACTGGATCCCGCGATAACTTAAAAAGTACTGAAAATATTTTTATGAAACTTGATATATGGATAGATGGCAGTATGGAGATTATGCACGTCTTTTTATTTTCTTCCTATGTTGAACATTCTGGTTGCTATGGCAACAAATAGGCTGAAAATATGGCAAATTTTACACATAAACTGGATCCAGTGATAACGCAAAAAAGTACTGTAAATATTTTTATGAAACTTGATATATGGTTAGATGGCAGTATGGAGATTATGCACGTCTTTTTTTTAGCTCACCTGTCACAAAAGTGACAGCGAGTGAGCTTATGTGATCGCTTTTTCGTTCCGGCGGCAGTCCGTCCGGGTCCGTCGTCCGTCCGTCCGTTAAACTTTTTACTTTAAATGACATCTCCCTCATTAAAAACCACTGAGCCAATTTCAAATCCAAACCCTTCACAGGAATGTTCCTTTTGGTGGTCACCTTTAAAAATTGTTCAAAGAGAATTTAATTCCATGCAAAACTGCTGGTTTGCCATGGCAACCGAAAGAAAAACTTTTTAAATATCTTCTTTTAAAAACCATAAGAGCTTAGAGCTTAGATATTTGGCATGTGAAAAATTTCTATGCGTGTCTACCACGTTTTTAAATAAAAGCCCAGCCTGGGGTCAAAATTGGGCCCGCCCGGGGGGGTCAATTGAGTTTATCCCTATATGCATCATATTAAAGTAAAAATTTTAAAAAATCTTCTTTTAAAAAACCCAAAGAGCTGGGGGAAAAAAATTTTTTAAGCAAAAACATGTTCTAAGGGTTTTCTACCAATTTGTTAAAATAAAACCCCTGGGGTGAAAAATTGGGCCCCCGCCCCGGGGGCTTTGTTTTTCCCAAAATGCATATAGAAAAAATTTTAAAAACTTTTTTTAAAAAAACCCCCAAAGACTAGACCCTTAAATTATTTGGGAAATAAAAACATCTTCTAGTGAGTGTTTTCCCAAGTTTTTTCAAAAAAAAAACCCCTGGGTTAAAAATTTGGCCCCCCCGGGGGGGAAATTTTTTTCCCATTGCATAATTAGTTAAAAACTTAAAAAAATCTTTCTTTTTAAAAACCCAAAAAAGCTAAGCTTAAAGATATTTAGCCATGAAACATTTTTATGGGTTGCTCTACAAGTTTGTTAAAATAAACCTTCCTCCTAGGGGTGAAAATTGGCCCCCCGCCCCGGGGGTCATTTATTTTCCCTATTATGCAATAAGTAAAAAACTTTTTAAAAAATTCTTCTTTTAAAGAACTCAAAGAGCCTTAGGCTTTTGTGAGAATATTTGGCATGAAACATCTTCAGTGTGTGTTACCAAGTTTGTTCAAAAAAAAGCCCTGGGTTCTCAAAAAAGGGGCCCCCCCCCTGGGTCATTGATTTTCCCTATATTGCTAATAGAAAAAATTTTAAAAATCTTCTTTTAAAGAACCCAAAGAGCTAGAGCTAAGATATTTAGCATGAAACATGTTCTAATGGGTGTCTACCAAGTTTTCTTCCCAAATAAAGCCCGGGGTGAAAAATTGCCCCGCCCGGGGGGGTCTGTTCATTGATTTCCCCCCTTATATGAATATAGTTAAAAAATTTAAAAAAACTTCTTTTAAAAAAACCAAAAAAAGGCTAGTGGCCAAAATATTGGGAGCATCAAACATTTTCTAACATAGGGTCTTACCCCAGTTTGTTCAAATACAAGGGCCCAGGGTCAAAATTTTGGCCCCCCCCCAGGGGAGGTATTGATTTTCTTTATATGTGTTTAGCAAAATTTAAATATCTTCTTTGAAAAAAACCCAAAATAGTAGGTTTTGGAAAAAATAAAATAAAAGCCCTGGGGTCAAAATTGCCTCGCCCCAGGGTCTATTAGTGTTTTTTTAATTATGTTATAGTTAAAAATTTTTAAAAAACTTCTTTTTTAAAAAGCCAATACTAGAGCTTAAATGGGTTCTACATGAAACATCTTCTTCAGGGTGTATCTAACCAAGGGTTGTGCAAATAAAAGCCCTTTGGGGTTTAAATTTGCTCTTGCAACATTGGGGGGGGGGGGGTTTTGGGGCCCCCTATATTACAAGGTACGACCTCAGGCCCATCATGGCCCCTCTTTTTCTTTTTCTTCCTATGTTGAAATTTTCTGGTTGTTGATGGCAAAAAATAGGCCCTGAAAATATGGCAAATTTTTACAAATAAACTGGAACTCCATGATTAAAACGCCAAAAAAAAGTTACTTAAATATTTTTTATGAAACTTATATATGGATAGGAGGGCATATGGAGATTTATGCACGTTTTTTCTTTTTTCTTCCTTATGGTTGAAAATTTTACACATAAACTACCCCCATGAGTAACCCAAAGGGGGACTGGAATATTTTTATGAAACTTGACATATTGGTAGTGGCAATCTTGAGATTATGCAGGTCTTATCAGTTCTCCCTATTTTGAAAAAATTTGGTTTGCCTTGGGCAACAAAAATAGGACTTAAAAACATGGCGGCAAATATTAAAACCAATATTTGTGATTATGTTCAAAAAGAGCTGAAACTTTTTATGAAATTGCATCTTTAATTTCCAGAGTTATCTTCTCTTTAAGAATTTTTTTTTTAAATTTTTATTTTTTTCATAAAGGGGATGTTTCAAAATATTATTTTAGAGTGTCCTTCAGTTCGTCTGTTGTCTGTTGATAAAAAACTTTTTTTCCTGTGATCAACTTTTTAAAAACTTTCCCAACAAATTTACCTAAAAATAAGAAAAAAAAATTTACACATTAGTGAAATGGCCCAAATCCCTTCAGAATGCTTGATGGGTTCTACCGGGTAGGGACTTTAGGATTGCTTGCAATTACTATGATAAATTGCGGTTATTCCCCTACCCGGTTTTACCGGAGGGACACTTTGGTTTTACCCCCGTCCACCAATCTGGTCCGTCCGTCTGTTCCCGTCCTCTGTCTGTCGTCGTCCGCCATCCACAAAAACTGGACCCGCCGATAATTTTAAAGTACTTGAAAATATTTTTATGAAAACTTGACTATGGGGTGAGATGCCCAGTTTTGGAAATTTATCCCAGGGGTCTTTTTCTTTTTTTCATTTTTAAAAAATTCTGGTTTTCTTGCCAAAAAATAGGCTAAAAATAGGGAAAATTTTACCAAAACCCTTCCCAGTGATAAAGCAAAAAACGGGAAATTTTTTTATGAAACGAATATGGGGTGGCAGTCTTGAATTTGGAAATTTTTGGTTCTAGGGGACCCCCTATACAAAAATAGGGAAAAATTTACCCACAAAAATGAATCCAGTGAAATAAAAAAGTACTAAAATTTTTTTAAAATTTGACATTTTTGGTAATAGCAGCTTTGATATTATCATTTTTTTATCTTTTCCCTATTTTGAAAAAATCATTGCCTTGGCAAAAAATATTTGGAAATATAAAAAATTTTAAAAGTAAAAGTGCTGAAAATTTTATGAATTGATCTTTAAGTAAAGATTATCACCTATTAAGAATTTTTTTTTTTTATTTTTGGTAACGGGAAAATTTTTTAAATATAACTTTGGGTGTTTCCCGTCTGTCTGCTGTTCAAAATTTTCGTATATTTTGTTTTTTTTAAAAGTTATTAAAATAGAAAAAATTGAAACAAAAAGTAAAGGGCCAAGGGGCCTTCAGAATGTTGATTTTGGGGGGGAATATTTGAAAATTTTGTTGTTTTCGTTGTCTAGCACTTTATCAAAGTTAATTTTGTGTGTTATTTTAGTAGTCTAGCTATTGGTTATCTCTAAATAAAACTGACAGGGGTGAATTAACTCAGAATGGGGGTTGGATAAGCAGGTTTTTTGTTCCTCTTGATTGTAAAAAAATTTTCCTTTCATCACTCCAAAGATTATTTGGTTTATTAGTATTTTTAAGGGTTATTTGAAGTATTTATTTTTAACCCCTTAAATGGAAAAAAAAGAAAGATAAAAAATATTTTAAACTTATGGATTTTTTTCCAACGCAGCTGGACATGCATAAATTAAAGAAGCATTTTAAATCACATTTTTTTATCTTTGATCTTAATCCCATATTTAGCCTTAGGGACTATAGTCTACATAACTCAACAGGAAAAAATATATGGCAAGGTATCTTCTACCAAATAACTAAAATTCAATCTATAAAAAAGTAAAGAAAAGTTTAAAAAAATGAATTTCTATCCTTATTGACCTCACCTTTACGAATGACCAAAAAAAAAAATATTAATGTGCCATCATAACGAAAATCTTGAGTGTCGATCATCATATTAGATTCATGAGATTCTAGAAAGAAAATAATAATTTTTTAATATATACTGGAAAAGTAGGATAGGACTTTGCTGTCCCTGTTGTGACCCCCCCCCCCCCAAAAAAAAAAACTCAAAAAAAAAACAAACCCAAAACAACAACAAAAAACTAGTTCCAACTGTCACCACAGTCAGACTGGGAGACAGACAAAACTCCACTGACAAAAAAACAACAAAAAAACAACCATATAAAATTTACATATAAGTGGACATAACCACCAAAGAATTTTCCAAAGCATGAAAAAACCCAACCGTAAATTTTCCTGCAATCATTCAGACTATTGTTAATGCATAGCAATAGAGAAGCAGATTCCACTAATGTCTAGCTGAGGTGATGATTTGTTTATTTTCTCAATGAAGGTCAATGACATTGTTGAATAATTTCTTTTTGTATTTTGTAGGATGTTGTTTTTAGTGCAAACTACCGAAGTAGTGAGTCAGTTGCAGTAAGTTATGGTCAAGTATTGGTACCTCCGTGTAAATGTGATTCCCATAAACAAACTGTGAGAGGGGAGCTAACTGCTAAACAACCTGGCATATATACACTCCTGTTTGACAATACATACTCTAAGTAAGTGATTTATATTTCTTTGCAAGCTGGTAACGATCTTCCAGTAATGAGATCATTGAATCTTCTGACCTTTGGTACATTGGTTGGAATCTGTGTTACATTGTATCAAATGTGGTTACAGATTAATTTACTGTGTTCAAACTTTTAAAAAAATTCCTGTATTTATGGTTTAAGCAGTTCATAAAACAAAGTAACAAGTTAAAAACTAACAATAACAAGTACTCATACAGAATCTAAATTTAGTGGTTTGTTAATTGCCCTCTGGTGAATGAATGCTATTCTGAAATTCTACTATACAAAACAAAATTACTTTATCATTGTTTATGTTACTGTTTAAATGCTGTGGCTATTATTGAATATAAAAGATTTGGCTGTTATTGAAGAGATTATGTAAAAATACTGTTAAATAAAATGATCAGGTGTCATTTCATTTACTGTGTACACGTCTAAGAAGAATTTATCTCATCCTGTAAGAATACAAATCTTGAAATACTTGATTTGTGGATTGTTGAAGTTTTTAAACGTCACAGCATTTTTTCTCAAGCACATCTCTATCTAGGGATGAAGAAATCAATTTTTTTTTTGTTATTCCAGGTTAACAGGAAAGACAATCAAGTATACACTTTTGTCCGAACCCTTACAAGAAGACTAGAGGAGATCTAGATGTTATTGGTGACTGATATTAAATTATGTTTTAGATGTAACGCTATCTTCAGAAAAGAGTTGTGCCGTCTGTATGATAAGTTAAAACTGTATTTAAATAGTTGACAGTTAATATGTTTTTGTTAGTGATTTGAGATTTTGTTTATGTTTGATGTTTGGTGATTAATAAGGTAGTAGTATACCATTTCTGAACATAATGACAAGATAGATAACTTTTACATTCATAGTATCCAATGATGAAGCTATATTACACCCTAGAGTCACCAGTTTTCATGATGTTAAGTGCATTGACATGGATAATAAATTATTGAAAAACAAATCTATTACTAACTGTTCATAAAAGAAAATATATCTGATCTCCATATATTAAACAAAGGGAGAACAGAAAAAGAAAATTTTTTTTGCCATAAAACACTTTGGATATAAAAAAAATTTAAATTTTTTTAAATTTTTTTGGGGTTTTGAAGGGTAAAAAAATTTTTTTTCTCAGTTTTTAAAAAAAAACCCCTTTTCCTAAAATGTTTTTGATAATCTCCCCCTTTGGGAAAACATGTTACATACCCTGTAAAATTTCATATTTTTATGTAAATATATTGTATTGGAAAATTTAAAATTTGATTTTTTGTGTTTATATCAAATTTTTTAAAAAGTCTACATTCCCATTTGGAATCAGTTTAAAGAAGAAGAGGGAAATTAAATTATGGTTTTTTTAAAGCAACCCAAATTGACATAAAAAAAAGACTGTCAAATGAAATTTAACATTTCATAAAAGCAATTTTTTGATCTTCCCATTTAAAAGGGCCCTTGAAATTGTTAATGATGCTCATTTTTTTAAAGGTATAATACTTTTGAATATTTTACTTTCATAAATTTTTGTTTCAGCTTGTTATTATTTGAAAAAACCCCAATTACCTTTGAAGTTTTTTATTGTTTGATTTTGTTATACAAAGGGTTTATGGGCGGATATTTAAAAATTTTTCTATAAATACAAAATTTTTATATTCATAGACCCAAATTGTGAAAATTAAATTTTTCCCCTAGTGGTGGTCCCCAAATTGAGTGAAATACGTGAAATGAAAAAATTTTTCAAAACCACAAGATGAAGAAAAAATCTTGTGTTTATGGAAAAAACTTGAATTTTCTTTTTAATTATTTACATTTTTTCTCTTCTTTTTTTAAACAACAATTTGAAGCCCCCCCCTTAAATTTTGGTTTTGGGCTGATTTAGAATAAAGTTTTCAGCAAAAACCCCAGAAAAAATATGAAAATATGTTTCATTGTTTTGAAAAAATTTTTTTTACAGTAGAATATTGAAAATGAAAAACACTTTTATTTCATCAATATTTTATTTACAGTATATCACAATTTTGTTTTTTTTTTTTACATCGAGATTATTTGAAATGAAAAAAAATCAAAAAAAAGTAACTTTTTGTTAAAGTCTGATGTGAAAATTCTCCAATGACTCAATGATTTATAACAGCATATAAATTTTAAGAATTTATAAAAAAATGGGATAATTGGATCAAAACCCCAACACAATTAAGTATTAAAAACAGGGTTTCGCTTTATTCAGCTTCCTAATTGATACATAAATAAAATACGTAAACGAAAAACCAAACGTCTAGTTAATAGACTTACATTTTGGGGGTTAAAAAAAAATGGGAATTAAATAAAAAAAAATGAAAATTTTATTAATTGTCACAAAAGTTTAAAGCACATAATAATGTTATTTTTCCCTGTATACTGACACAGTGGTGTTTTGGGGAAATCTACAAAAACCCAAACTGCGGACTTACTGTCTTGAAACTATTTTTAGAAATTGTTCTAGAAGAGTTGACAAGACATTGTGTAAAAGCTTCCATCAAGCATTTGTGTGCTTATAATTTTATAGGGGGAACTGAGTTATCATTTTACACATAAAAAAAAGATCATGCTTTGTTTTGCAAATTTTATATAAAATTTTTAAAAATTTTTGAATTTTTAAGTGCAATAATATATTTTTTTTTATTTATTTAGTTTAGATTTATGCTTTTTAATAAAAATTTTTTTTATGTAGTTTTTTTTTAGTTTCTGTATTTTATTTATCATGTCAACCCGTACATTATTTTTTTATAGATATTTAATGTTACTTTTTTTTCTTATTTTTTTAATGAAGATCAATGGCTGCAGATACCCGTATTTCTAAATGAGACATTTATATTTTAGGCCCCCTGTGCCTTAGAGTTATAAAATTTACAATTTTGCAGTTGTTTAAATTTTTTACAATTTTAAAATAATTAATAAGTGGTTTTCGCTATGAAAGGGCATGTAAATTTTTTATCATTTTTTGGGGCTTGTTCTGTGAGGATCTTTTGATGTGTTTGATTTTTATGTAGTGGTTTTTAATCTTAAGTTTACTTCCCGGAGGTTTTTAATGGCCATTCATTTCAAGATAAGGTTATTACTTATTTTTCCCCCGTTTATGATCGGTTCCTGAATTTTACCTAAAATTTATACATTTACACAAAATTTTCTCGGATAGATAAAGGGAAAACCCCTGAGGTTTTTTTGACATGATGGGACGAAAATTTTTTTCGAGATTTAAAGTCCCCTTTGATGTGAGTCCAAAAACAAATTTTTAGCTCCTTCTTTTGTCAAAAACAAAAAATTATTAATTGTGGAAAAAGGCCAAAATTGAAAAACAACACTTTTAACTAAATTTTGCAATATGTAGCAAAAATTACGATTTTTGATGTATTTTTGGGGTTTATTTGAAAAATTTCTGTTTTTATTGCTCAACTGATCTATGGGAAAAAAAAATTTTTAAGTTTTTAATTTTTGGGCCTTAGTTGG